>NC_082713.1:156710877-157015044 GCF_030144855.1 Hypanus sabinus
TCCTGTGCAATCATCACCACCGGCTCCTGTGCAATCACCACCACTGGCTCCTGTGCAATCACCACCACCGGTTCCTGTGCAATCACCACCACTGGCACCTGTGCAATCACCACCACCAGCATCTGTGCAGTCACCACCACCGGCTCCTGTGCAATCACCACCACTGGCTCCTGTGCAATCACCACCACTGGCTCCTGTGCAATCACCACCACCGGCTCCTGTGCAATCACCACCACCGGCTCCTGTGCAATCACCACCACCGGCTCCTGTGCAATCACAGCCGGTGCTACGTAGATCGCAGCGACAGCTTCGACCACCTGATAGACTTAACCTGTAAGAAACTTCGCCACATGGGGACTCTTTTTAAAACAAAGGGGGGGTGAATGTGGTGAACTACATCTACCTGTCTGGACACGCCCCCTGCTGACTGCTCCTGTGGCTCCTCCCACTGACCTCTGTATAAATGCGATTGAGGCCTGAACCCGGCCTCTCAGTCTCCAGGATGTAGTATGGAGGTCACTCACTGCTTGTTCCTTCTTCCAGTCAATAAAAGCCGATATCTCGCCTTTACGTCTCAGAGTGAGTTATTGATGGTGCATCACACATCATCAACCAAGGATTTCAAGCTGAAACAATTGTCAAGTGATATAAGCAGAAACAAAATATCCTGGATTCATAAGTGTGATCCAAAGCAATTCAGTCAAAGTTCATTACCCAAAATAAAGATTTATATTTTTCTAACTCCCTAATTTTAACACTCCTGCTTTCTAGGTTTCTCCAGCAGTGATTATAGAGGCACTGTTTATTTCAAAAAATTGTTTCATCCATATATTGTTGAATTGCATTTCATCACTCTAGAAACATAAAGCACTGTTCAGTAGACTTCATTTCATGAAAATAATTCCTTTTAAATTCAAACCAATGGAAGAAAAAATGAACACAAAAGGGAATTTGCTTGGTTTTCTATTGAGTTGACCTCAGAGCTTCCCTGAGAACTTCTGAAGGATGCCTTTAGGAATTACTGCAGCAAACAAGGAAACTGAGACCTCCTGCCCCTCTAATGTGCTACAAGTGCAGGAATGGTGGCATTTCACCATCACTCATTCTATTTGCTTAATGACGTGGACCCCAGAAATATTCCATTACCTTGGTTAACATTTTTAGTCCAAAGCCATAGTTTTGTAGCACCATAAAAATACTAGTCTTTAACATTAAAATCAACCATCTTAGGAAAGGGAATAAGTATCATCAATCAATGCGCTTTAAATCCAGGAGACTGACTGGTATTAAAGCACAATGTCCTCCAAAGAATTTTATACACATATCAGGAATATTCGTAATTGGGATGGGGCAAGTAAATATTAGCATAAAGATGAATTTTACACATGCTGCATATACTGTATCACTACATGCCGCTTTTGAACCAAAATTGAAGAACTTCTCTTCACCAACCAAGAAAGGGTCAGGGCAGTAGTAAAGAAAGGACAATTCTACAGAGAAAAATAGTGAAAGCAGTTCTATATTAATGGAATCAGGCAAGCTAAAATGTCACCTTCAGTCTGCACTACCACATTTTCCCCAGCACCCTGATAATAGAACAGAGCAATTCCAGTTCAACGAGGAGTAGAGTTCTAATGGCAGTAGCATTATTACATTTTGAACTGGATGATACAGCACTTGGTGATGATATTTAATTTCATTGAAAGTAATTTTAATAGGCACTTTCCATAAAGTTATATGACTTAGAATGCAACGGATTGTTAAGAGCTGTGTTGTATAATTTATACACATATATGTCAGATGCAAGGAAGCATAGTACTTCCCTCATTTCAGCTAATGGCTTTTTCATTATTTAATGAGAAAAGATTATTAAAGAGTCTCATTGGTGACTGGATGTTACCATAAATCAATACATTAGGATAGAAATTCCAGTAGTAAGCATATGTTTCATAGATGCATGGCAAGTTTAGGGAGGTGGAAAGAAAGTAGCAACTGGTCTGTGCCTTCTATTTTGATTTCACAATTTCTTTGACAAGGTTTACAAATGTGAAATGTGAGCTCTCTGGTAATGTATGAGATGAATACTTAAAGGACTGAACATCATGCAGAATTACTTAAATAGCTCTTGTGCCAAAACTTTCACAGTTTCCACTGACAGTGTTGTGAATCCGTAAACACAGGCGTTAGAACTAAGGCTCAGAAGATAGTCTATGCTATTTTTATAGTTGATTAACAACTATTAGAGCTTTCTGAACCAGTTCATTGGTGTGTTATTCCATTTTTGCACTGAGCCTTTTATAAATGTTTCTAGTAGTTGTTTAACACATTTTATTGTCGACCTGTTTTGTTGCTGTTTGCAAGAAAAGAGGTCTCATCTGTAACACTGAATAGGAATGAGAGAGTACAGATTGGGATCCATGCTATTTGCAATGAACCTATTCACTCTTACCAGCTGCAGGCTGCCTTGACAAGCATCCTAAAACTCAAGTTGCAGCTGAGTTCATTCACAGTTCATATCAGAAGCCAAACCATGATCTTACAGCAGCTTGGCGAGATTTAGCTTCCAGTGAGATGGTGGTGCGCTCACTAACAGGGGCTTCCATGGGACCATCCAAGGGCGTTATTGCCTTTTTGATCATGTTGCTGCCTGCGTCAGGGGGTCATCGGAGAAGTCAACGTCCAAAGATGGTGTGAAGTCTAACAGTGAGTGATCATCTTAGTCACTTTTCTTGTGATTGCAAGACCCTGTTGGACATTGTGAACGTGGCATGCTGCGAGCCCGATTCACTGATTTATTGGCGGATGGCAGGGGCGGACGACGGGGGAGCTGCGAGTCATAGCACGGACTAGGCCCCCAGCAGCACTGTCACCTGTTTAAGAGTCACCGAGGAGAGCAGCAATGGAGTCGGTGCACTTCACTGAAATGCCGGAGGTGGTGCGGAGTGGCATGCAAGCTAGGGTCGTGCTGCCACCCCTAGCGGTCACTCAGCAGAAGACAAGCCATATTGTTTTTGATTGCAGACTGCTGCAACATTCATGGACTCAGGGGCTTGGACTATATTTTTTTGAGTGTCTATATTTTACTGATATCTTATGTGTACTATATGTGCCTTGCGCTGTGTGTGACTGAGCTTTGCACCTTGACCTCAGAGTAACACTGTTTCATTTGGCTGTATTCATGGGTATTCAAGTATGCTTGAATAATAATTAAACATGAACTTATTCAGCTGATTCAGGTTATTTTGCCACCTTTCTGCCTCGTACCTCTTCAATTATGCTTAATTCTCTACATTAGCCCTCCTTAATCTGAGATATTCTGCACAATTAATAACAAATAACAAATATAACAAATATTGTGGTGTGGTGGCATCAGCACTAGACTGTTGGAGGCAAGTGGCCTCGAGTTCGAATCCAGTCAGCTCCTAGTCTGCTTTCCATCTATGCTGGGTTGAGCGTCGGGCTAGCAACTCAGTCTCGTAGAAAGCAGCCAAATGCTACAGAAACAACAAAAATTCCACCTGATGTGCCACAAGGCGTGAAAAGGAACAACAACAATAACAGATATCATAGTAACAACACACACAAAATGCTGGTGGAACACAGCAGGCCAGGCAGCATCTATAGGGAGAAGCACTGTCGACGTTTCGGGCCGAGACCCTTCGTCAGGACTAACTGAAAGGAAAGATAGTAAGAGATTTGAAAGTAGTAGGGGGAGCGGGAAATACAAAATGATAGGAGAAGACCAGAGGGGGTGGGGTGAAGCTAAGAGCTGGAAAGCTGATTGGCAAAAGTGATTCAGAGCTGGAGAAAGGAAAGGATCATGGGACGGGAGGCCTCAGGAGAAAGAAAGGGGAGCTGGGGAGCACCAGTGGGAGATTGACTTCTCTAACTTCTGTTAATGCCCCTCCTCCCCTTCTTACCCCATCCCTGACATATTTAGTTATTTGCCTGTTCTCCATCTCCCTCTGGTGCTCCCCCCGCCCCCTTTCTTTCTCCTGAGGCCTCCCGTCCCATGATCCTTTCCCTTCTCCAGCTCTGTATCACTTTCGCCAATCACCTTTCCAGCTCTTAGCTTCATCCCCCACCTTCCGGTCTTCTCCTATCATTTCGCATTTCCCTTTCCCCCCACTACTTTCAAATCTCTTACTATCTTTCCTTTCAGTTAGTCCTGACGAAGGGTCTCGGCCCAAAACGTCGACGGTGCTTCTCCCTATAGATGCTGCCTGGCCTGTTGCATTCCACCAGCATTTTGTGTGTGTTGTTGTTTGAATTTACAGCATCTGCAGATTTCCTCGTGTTTGCAGATATCATAGTGTTGCCTCTGGCTCCTTTCAAGGAACTGAGAGCTATTGTCCACCAGCACCTGAGCCAGATTTTGTGTCTGGCATTATCAAGATCAAGGAGGAGGAGTGCATTTCAGTGGTAAATGTAAGAAATGTCTTTTAATGCAACGATTTGCCAAAACACAGTTGCCAAGATCATGAATTATGTAGCACCTGTTTATTAAATACTAATCACACAAAACTGGATGTTACCCAGAGCAGATCTGAGTGAAGTCATGACAAGTGCAAAATTGGACCAGGCACACCTGATTTTTCCTGGCATCGAAGGACATGAATATAATGCATACAGAGCGATTAGTTTAGTTGGGCATTTGATTACTAATGTAATTAGTTCAGCACAATGTTGTGAACTTAAGGCCTCTTCCAGTACTCTACTGTTCTATGCTCTACTTTCAGAAAGCAAACAGACCCAGCATCCTACCTAGATTTCTTCGATGTTTTCGAGGCTCAAAATTTCCAAGGAACCCATTGTACATTGTGATGAACAAAGGTACATCACAGTGTGAGGCTAGCTATGTTCTTATGCCTGGCCTTCTCTTCTGTTGAGTGGGATGAGCCTCCTCCCTACAGACTCTTTCCAAATGAGTCCAGGGGATCTATGACTTGGCCCAATTTCCGGTTTACTGCTGCATCAGAGGAGTCACCAAGGCACTATAAGCAAACAGAAGAGTACTCTTTTGTTAACTTAAAAGTGAGTTGGTAGGTTGGAGTTTAGCCGGATGTGAGGTAGAGCTCAAGTGGACCTGAAAGAGGTATGGCCTTGCAGATTATGCAGGGTGGGCCAGGAACCGGTGTGGACAGAGTGAAGGGGAGATTAATTAAGGTGTGCACATCCGCCATCGGCTACCTGTGGAGTGTGAAATGTAAAGAGGAGCGAGCGACGAGGCTGGGTGCTGCTGGGCTAAAGCTTGAACAGGCCGAGGAGGCCGAGCGAAGTGAGCACGAGCTACACGTCGGGCCCAGAGTCAGGAGACGGCAGGAAGAAGTGCGGAGGAGCTGATTGAGTATGGTGGACGCGGACCTGTAAGGGAAAAGACAGGGTGGCACTCCTGAGGACTGGACTGGACGGACTGCAGCAGACCTGGAAGGTGAAAGCCCAGCGGACTGCGTAGGATGAACCAAGCAAGTCGGCATCTCTCCAAAAGGAATGAACAATGGTGATCGGCTTCAGGGTGAGCAAAGGTAATTGGATACTGAAGTGTGATGAGGGCACGACACAGCAGGGTGAGTCTGCCATGAGGGAGGCCTGCACTTACAGGACCGAAGGATTTGTTTCTGTGATGTATGACACTATGAGTTTGACTTTAAAATGAGCTAACATTTGCCAGAGCCACTGGCCTCCTATAAGGCTGCCATTAGGGCTTCAATAATTAATCCAACTTTTTCATCAATAAGAAATAGAACCCAGACAATGGAACGGTACAATCCGCGGCACTGTGCCATCTTTAATCAATCTAATTCTTCACCGAGTCATAGAGTCATAGAGAAGTACAGCCCAGAAACAGGCCCTTCAGCCCATCTAGTCTATGTCAAAACCATTTAAACTGCCTACTCCTAACGACCTGCACCGGGACCATAGCCTTCCATATCCCTACCATCCATGTACCTATCCAAACTTCTCTTAAACGTTGAAACTGAGCTCACATGCACCACTTGTGCTGGCTGCTCATTCCACACTCTCACGACCCTCTGAGTGAAGAAGTTTCCCTTCATGTTCCCCTTAAACTTCTCACCTTTCACCTTTAAGCCATGACCTCCGGTTGTAGTCCCACCCAACCTCAGTGGAAAAAGCCAGCTTGCATTATCCCTATCCATACCCTTCATAATTGTGTATACCTCTATCTAATCTCATTTCAGTTTTCTACATTCTAAAGAATGCAGTCCTAACCTATTCAATCTTTTCTCCTAACTCAGCTCCTCCTGAACTGGCAACATCCTTGTAAATATTCTCTGCACTTTTTCAATCTTGTTTACATCTTTCCTGTAGGTAGACAACCAAAACTGTACACAAAACTCCAAAATTAGGCCTCACAACATCTTATACAACTTCAACATAACAGCCCCTCTTCTGTACTCAATACGTTGATTTATAAAGGCCAAAGAGCCAAAAACTTTCTTTATGACCCTATCTACCTGTGACGACACTTTCAATTAATTATGTACCTGTATTCCCAAATTTCTTTGTTCTACCACACTCCTCAGTGTCCTACTGTTCACTGTGTAATACCTACACTGGTTGGTCCTACTGAATTGCAAAACCTCACACTTCTCCGCATTAAATTCCATCTACTGTTTCTCAGTTCACTTTTCCGGCTGATGCAGATCCCTCTGCATGCCATGATAGCCTTCCTCACTGTCCACTACACCCTCAATCTTGGTGTCGTCCATAAATTTGTTGACCCGCATAACCACATTATCATCCAGATCATTGATATAGAAGACAAACAAACAGCCCATCACTGATCCCTGAGGCACACCACTAGCCACCGGCCTCCAGTTAGAGAAGCAACCCTCTACTAACGCTCTCTGGTTTCTCCCACAAAGCGAATGTCTGATCCAATTTACTGCCTCATCCTGAATGCCAAGTGACAGAAGCTTTGCTTCTTGACCAGCCTCCCATTCAGGACCTTGTCAATTGCCTTACTAAAGTCTATGTAGACAACATCTACTGCCTTACCTTCATCCACTTTCCTGGTAACTTCCTTGAAAAGCTCTATAAGATTAGTTTGATATGACATAATACGCATAAAGAAATGCTGACTATCCTTAATCCGTCCCTGTCTATCCAAATACTTATATATCCAATCCCTTAGAAACCCTTTCAATAATTTTCCCACAACTGATGTCAGACTCACTGGCCTATAATATCCTGGTTTGTGTTTGGAGCCTTTTTTAAACAACAGAAAGTAATCTATCCTCCAGTCCTCTGGTTCCTCTTCTGTCACTAAGGATGTTTTAAATATTCCTGCTATCTGACAAATATCTCAGAAGTGGAGAGGGTGAGCAATTTCAATACTCCCAATTAGGCCTCACCAATGTCTTATACCTTCAACATAACATCCCATCTCCTGTACTCAATACTTTGATTTAGGAAGGCCAATGTGCCAAAAGCTTTCTTTGCCTAGTCGACCATGTTCTAAGTTCATCAGCCTTGTTCCTCATAATTCTTATATTTAACACATTTCAATCCATCTACCTGACTGCACTTATGCTCTATCCACAGTCTATTCTTCCTCACAGACACTACAAAATACCTTTACACCACTGCTCCATCTTCTGACTTAACACTCTGCTTCCCATCCTCTTGTCAACATAGATTAAACCTTCCCCAATAACTCGAGCAAACCTCCTAGTGAGGACATTGGTCCCTCATGAGTTCAGATGTTAACTGTTCCTTTGATACTGGCTGCTCCTTCCCCAGAAGACATCCCAATGGCCCACAAATCTGAAACCCTGTTTCATACACAAATTCCTCAGCCACATATTGATCTGCCAAATCATGCTATCTTCACCCTCATTGACACATGGCACGGGAAGCAATCTAGAGATTACTACCTTTGAAGTCCTGTTTTTTTTTAAATCTTCCTATATACCCTCAACAGGACCTCATCTCGTTTCCTGCCTGTGTCAGTGAAACCAATATGTACCATGATTTCTGGCTACTCACACTTAGAGTGCTGTGGACTCAATTGACCTGGCAGCTGGGAGACAACATACCATCGGAAGTCTCTTCCACATCCATAGAATTTCCTTTCTGTTCCCCGAACTATTCAATCCCCTGTCACCACCACTCTTCTCTTGTCCCCCACCGCTTCCCTTGAGAAGCACACATCCAGTCCCAGTACTAGGTGCCTGGCAGCTGCAGCTTTCCCTGGTAGATTAAACCCCGCTCCCCCAACAGTATCCAAAGCAGTAAACTTGTTATTGAGGGGAATAAGCCTGCACTGATGGCCTATTCCCTTTCCCTCTCATGATAGTCACCCAACTACCTGCATCCTGCAACTTAGGTGTGAGTACCTTCCATTGAATTCCTGTCTATCTCAGTCACCCGAATGATCCAAAGGTCATTCCGCTCCATCTCCAGTTCCCTAACACAGCCTGTAAGGTGCTGCAGCCAGATGCCAGATGCCAGATGGTGTAGGCATCAGAGACACAGAGGGTCTCCGTGACTTTCCTCATCATGCAAGAGGAGTGTACGACTGCACTGGAGGCCGTTCACACTGCAGTATCTGTGCAATAAGAAAGAAAGGGAGAGAACATACAGAAACCCTGCTCTACCCTATGCCTCTTCTCAGCGAAGCCTCTTGAGCCAAAGCTTCAGATCCCCACTTTTTCTGTTTCCTCAATATACAGCTTATTGTGGATGCTTTTGTGAAAGCTATATTTCTGGGAAAAGGACAAGATCAGTTCACCCAGATGAAATCTACAATGAATCGTAGAAAATGTATAACAGAGCCCATTGATTGGATGTCATTCAAACAACTCAATTCTATATTCTAGGTCTAAGTCCATCGCATTGAGATCACAGTCTTCAAGGGGACCTCCAAGTACTTACTAAGTGTGAAGGTGATTCAGTTTTCTACACTACCACACAAAGCAGTGGATTCCAGACTCCTAACACTCTTTGTATGAAAGAATATTTCATCGTCTCTACTCTCATCCTTCTGCCACTTACTTTAAATCTTTGCCTACTGATCCTGGCTCCAGTTCCTTTCAGGGAGGTGACAACCATTAAACTTGTCTGCATTGCTAAAAGCAATAGGTCTTTCCTATTTAATTTGCATAAGCTTGGCACCTCAATTAGACTTTCCTTCGACTTCCTCGGTTCCAAAGGGAACAACCTGATCTTATCCTTGAATGTGGCGCCCAAACGGTGGCATATCTGGGTAGTACAGTCATGTGACTAGTGGGGTCACCGCTTCACAACACCTGAGACCCATGTTCCATCCTGACATTGGGTGCTGTCTATGTGGAGTTTGCATGTTTTTCCTGTGATCAGCTGGATTTCCTCTCGTTTTATCAAACATCCTAAAGATGTGCTTGTCAGTAGGTTGATTGGCCTCAACTGTGTAAGCAATCTGCAGAATCCTGGGGAAGGCTGATGAAAATTTGAGGAGAATAAAATATTGGATTAATGTTGGATTGGGTTGACAGGTCAGTACTGATTAGGTGAGCCAATGAGTTTGTTTCCATGCTGTTTCTCTCAATAACATCTACTGGCATGTGGAGTTTTAGCATAATTTCCCAGCTGTTGTATTCTCTGCGTCAGCTAACAAAGGAAAGCATCCCTTATGCCTTTTTAACCACATTATTGCCCTGTTATCTGTAAGAAGCTATAAATGTGCAGTGCAAAGCCTTCCCTATTAAGAGATACTTCTCCGGAGCAGCTAAAAATAATCATGGTCCCTACGGTAAGTACCCCAATTATCAGCTGAGGCACAAAATTCCCACTCATCTAGCTTTCCAGTTCCACCAGCACTGATTCAATGCATGAATGAATGAATCTCATCTTAAGATGATTTATATGGTCTGCTACAACTTTTCTGCATTTCCTGTTGAGTTCCATGACACTTAAAGAATTCAGAGCTCTGAACGAAATGTATTTTTCTGTAAAGAGCTGCACTCTGACCCAGGTGTAAGTAGTGGTATCAACGCCACCGTGGTACTCTGGTTTCCTCCCTCATCCTGTTAACGTGTGGTTAATGGGCGGAGCTGGTGAGGAAATTGGGAGACCAAAATACATGAGTGTAAATGTATGGTTGACATGGTGTGCTAAAGGGCCTGCTTCATACTGTCGCTCTATATGTACCTCAGGAGGGCATAAAATTTCTTACAACACTGCTCCATTGACAAAGCATTGACCTTCCTGGGGGAGATACTAAACTACTATAACTACTGCTTCTCCTGCATGGTACCTTCCTTTCTCACTTCCAACAGGTAGCTTGATGGGGCTGATGATCAATTCTTGCATATCCCAATGAGCAATCATGGTGTCTCTTTCCATTTCCCTTACCGTCTCATTCAGGAGCACCTTCACACAACATTGAACACCAAGCTCCATGAGGCGGGATTCCGGATGTCAAGTATTAGTTTGACATTAGTTACAAGGGTATACTTATTGGCACCAGAGGGCAACTTCTCCCAGTCCATCAGCAGAACAGTTTAAATTATTTTAAGTTCTTCTTCTTCTAATGCCTCTATTTTCAGTTTTGAGGAGGCTGGGGTCCTGTCAGAGTCCATGATCTACAGCTGTACTCAAACTGCGGGTTCTGTGAGGCAGCGTGTTTCTGTTCTCGGAGCTCGCCGATTGGCCACGTTTTTGATACCTCCAGGTGCAGCCTGAAGATGGGCACCTTAGGAGTGCAGCCCCGTGAACACGAATTCTCGCCAGTGTCATGAAGTGAAATGCCCTGGAAAGCCGGAACATCAAGGCAGGAAGCACAGCTGTCGGAGGCCCCTGCACTCAGCTGATCACTCCCTCTCTCTCTCTCTCTCTCTCTCTCTCTCTCTCTCTCTCTCTCTCTCTCTCTCTCTCTCGTCGAGTGCTAGAGTAAGTGGGGGGGGGAGGGAGAGGGAGGGTTCATGCTGCTTGTGCCTGGAAGGGGGGTTAAGGGGCTTTAGGGTTCTTAGGCTTTTCTCTGCCATTCATTGTTTGGGTTTGTCTTCTGTTTTGAGGATATCTGCGGAGAGTACTGTAAGAATTTCAAGTTGTATATTGTCTACATTTCCTGATATTAAATTGAACCATTGAACCATTGAAGTTCACCAAACAGATGAGAGTTATTTCCAGAAATATCCCTGGCTCAGTGACCAATTTAAAACCACTTGCACATAATAGATCAGGGAATGGTGACAGCCTGGCAAAGAGACAGAAACACAGATCACTGAGAATTTCTTGCTCTTCTGTATAATCCGTGGTACCTTGGATAACTGAAAAATTGTCAGATTATGCCAAATATTTCACAATATCCTGGGCATGGTTAAAATGACAGAAACAAAGCTAGAACTTTGAACAGAATTAAGTGAGGGGTAAGGCTAGCATTACTTTAGAGCCCGCAGGTTCTGGCTTTTGTGAAAATACAGAGAATAGAGCAGAAGTTCCCAACCTTTTTTAGACCATGGACCAATACGTTTAAGCAAGGGGTCCATGGACCCCAGGATGGGGGCCCCTGGAATAGAACGATATGGACATTGTGTAGGCAGAAGGGATCATATTACTTACACATTAATAGTTTGCTACAGCATGGTGGCCAGTGGGCCTGTTCCTGTGCTGTACTGGCTTAAGCTTTTCCGTACTGGTTGCTCTGGTACGGCCTATGACTGACACAACTATCGGTCAAACTTGCACAATTCAAGACTGTATGGAGACTGTATGCATCTGTAAACACTCACTGTTATTTGCTATCCAGCCAGAGGGTTGAAGAGATGAAGAAGGAGTGTGAAAATAAGGAGAAAAAAGCTGTGGAGCATAAGAGAAGAGAAAGAAATGGAAAAGTTTGCAAAAGAGAAACAGTTTCTATAGGAAAGGGAGGAGAGAGATACTAAGTAACATTGCTCCCATCCAGCTGACTATTGAGGAAAATATGTGTGAATAAAACTCCTCTGACAACAACACCCTTCTCAAGGTTCCAGGCAGAGTTGCCCAGGACACCAGACCCAGGCAGTGGTACTAGGACATGGTCTCACAGCCAACCACCAGTCTGGTAGACCTCCTCACTGAATCAGACAGTTTCAGGGATGGAAGTAAAGGGAAAGGTGACCCTGCTCTTGGCTTCCCTTGCTGAGGTCCTCGATTGCTGACTTGAAAGAAGGTGAGACGCAGAGCTTTCAGTACAATGGTGACTTTTGTGTCAATGGTCAACATCCTGCAAAGTGTGCCCCACGCCTGCAGACAAACCTTTCAAAGACTTGACCTGTTTCGTGTGTGAACTTTGGATTCTGAAAATAAAGTTATTGCAAAATGTCCTGCATGACCAGAACACTTACCAGAGATGGAAGTTAGTTTTAGAGAACATGATCCCATGTGAGATGTTGGGTCTACCTGTGTGCCATACTTGAATGCATCCCTTATCTGTTCCACCTCCTCAGGTAATACACTGCTGAAGAAGGTTGTCAACAGTCGAAACACCCTCACTGCAGGTTACATTTTACAGAGAAAATTGAAGCACTCCATACTTCAAGTCAAGTCAAGTCACTTTTATTGTCATTTCGACCATAACTGCTGGTACAGTGCATAGTAAAAATGAGACAATGCTTTTCAGGTGCTACATGACACAGTACAAAAAAACTATATTGAACAATGTAATAAAAAGAAGCAACACAGAGAGAGCTACACTAGACTACAGACCTACACTGGACTGCATAAAGTGCACAAAACAGTGCAGGCATTACAGTAAATAATAAACAGGACAGTAGGGCAAGGAGTCAGTCCAGGCTTCGGGTATTGAGGAGTCTGATAGCTTGGGCAAAGAAACTGTTACATAGTCTGGTCGTGAATGCTTCAGAGCCTTTTCCCAGACGGCAGGAAGGAGAAGAGATTGTATGAGGGGTTCATGGGGTCCTTCATAATGCTGTTTCCTTTGTGGATGCAGTGTGTAGTGTAAATGTCCGTGATGGCAGGAAGAGAGGTCCCAATGATCTTCTCAGCTGACCTCACTATCCGCTGCAGGGTCTTGCGATCTGAGATGGTGCAATTTCCGAACCAGGCAGTGATGCAGCTGCTCAGGATGCTCTCAGTACAACCCCTGTAGAATGTGATGAGGATGGGGGGTGGGAGATGGACTTTCCTCAGCCTTCGCAGAAAGTAGAGACGCTGCTGGGCTTTCTTTGCTATGGAGCTGGTGATGAGGGACCAGGTGAGATTCTCCGTAAGGTGAACACCAAGAAACTCAAGGTGTAGATCTAAAGGTATACAGAACCAATTAAAGTATAATTTAGGTCCCTGGATCAAAAAAATGCAAAGTATTCTAGAAATTCAATTCAACCTGGAATATTACTCTCAGCTTTAAGAACTTTGAACTCCAGCACTATGTTTGAGGAAACTGCAGGCTGTCCTGCATTCATCAAAGCAGAGAGATATTAACCCAGGGCAGGTCCCTATTTCCAGATTTTCTTTGGTTGTAATTTATAGATGAGACACTTAACACCATGCAGTTATCTGCACTGATATATTATTGCTGAATAGTCTTTACTTTTGTTAAGATAACAAGGATACTTTAGACTTTCACACTGTCACTGGAGTTAAAAGTTAGCCACCAATGCCATGTCATTGCAGATTAATGGTGTTCCTTTTGGCCTGTGTTAGATCCTGAGCACTCACCTTAAATAATGAGGGATTGATTTCTAGACATTGGGTATATGAAACTTGCAATTAACTTTAGTCACTTGAAACAGAAATCTTATCTAGCCAGTAACAATGGATAAGTGTACCTTTCCAGTTGTGTGTATCTAGTTTTACAAAATGTCCTCCCTGATACAACCAGAACTGTAAAGGTTAACCTTTAAACTGTTAGATTCACCACTTGTATGCAACAAAATAGCCTAAACAACTAAGTTCATTTGATTCTAGATATCGTGACACGGTTATGTAGAGGTTGTATGCTTTGTAATGTTAACATTTATATTTCATCATGGTACCAAGAAGATTACTCCCGGTACTCTTCAGTGCTGCTCTCTAGGGTAAAAGGATATGGTTTCATTTTTAATTTTCCAAATTCAGCTTCGGCCAAAAGGAGAGGTATTTCAGAATAAAGGCACTTTCTGACTGTGAGGGAATAATGAAGAAAAACTTTTCTTTTAAACTCTTATACCTTTATCTTTCATATGATAATTTGGTTATTCTGCAAGACTTAGAGTACAATGCAGAATCTGAACTACAATATGGATCCAACAAATGCGAACTCAATTACTCAATTCATGTCATTGGCAGTTAAGTATGTGAATTCAGTTTTTAAAAAACATAAATGATCTAGTACCATTAAGAGTGTTGTAAACATAGTTGGAGCAAATGCACACTCACTGAATGACCTACAACTATTTGCATAAAGTCATTTTAATTATACTAAGTGAGGACTGTCAGATTTGAGGCTTACAGCAACTAACTTTTCTTTTTTTTTTGGTAAGTTAGTGCACCTACTTGAAGTTTTCTTTTATCATTGAGCTTACTGATAGTTCCATCAATGCCTTTGTTGAGATCATTAATAAAAATGTTAAAAAGCAAAAGCCATGATGGCAATCCCTGCAGAAGTTCACCAGTAAATTAGCCCCTGTCCAGATTTTACCAAAATTTTGGATTGAACAGTTGTCTAGGACTTTTTTTTTTCAAGTTTTTGCACACAACCCCAAAATAAATGGTGATGCACAGCCAGTTCCAATTTGGTATATTGGTTGCAGTTACGAAATTCAACACCTGACTATGCAATGAAATTTTCATTTTCTGTAGCATGTGTCTTTCCCTAAAGGATGTCAACCATCACACAACACACAAAGTTCATGATCTGTATATTACAAAAAATAAAAGGAGAAAAGTAACAAAAACAGTGTTTTCACTTTATTCTGCAGGGAAATTCTCATTTACTCACAGACAAACAACTTTGACTAACCCTACTTCCCCTAAAACTATGCTATTTAAAGAGCCAAGGCAAGTTGCCTTCTTCATTTTCATGAAGTTTGTGATCTCAGCTATAACCTGGACTACAGAAGACATACCCTCCTTCTAGACTGCGTCATCAGCAGAGATCATGGTCACAGTCACTCCGAGTGTGCTTGCCTTAGGATCATTGTGGCCACTGCTGCTGATCTGTTACGCATCACAGTTTTCTGCACTAAGGAGGTCACCAAGACTTCAAACTCAAAGAGAGAAGACGTCATTTAATTTTGCTGCAGACCACAGGAGCAGGCAGAGAGGGCATAAGCATCTGGCTGCACTGTAGGCTTCCTCAAGTACACATGTTCATAGACTGTACCTTTACAGTTAACTCCTTGGTAATCTGTCTAGAACTTGTGGCAATAGTCTGGAGGATTTTCATGGTTCCCATGTTCAGTCAACACTATTTTTCACCAGCCTGTACAGGACTCCTTGATATGCTGGGAGCATTATTTCACGCCTGTCCATTCTCGACAACATCTATTCATTCAGCAGCAGCACTCCCCTGTAGCTGGAAGGGTGTTGCAATTTATGAAATGCTGCTTTAAAAAATTGGAGGTGGAGTTTGCACCTGCAGGGTTGAATGATTGCCACTGTGAGAAGCTGCAACTGACCAGCACAAAGCACTGCACTCTCAAAAACTGACAAAGTGACATTCTCCATTCCAACACAATCTGAAGGAAATATAATGATGTTCTACTAATCATACAATTCGAATTCCCCCACGATAGGTATCTTTCATAAATAGCAGCATGACCCACAATGCAGTTTAATTGCCTTTAAGAAGAAAGTAATTCTGTCCTTTATTCTCAATCCAACCTAACATCTATCCACTAATCTCAGAGGGAACTACTTTATTGATCCATTCCCTGGCATTTTGTCAAATGCTGTTTCAATATCAAGGTATCTATATCTAGACCGCAAATTATCCCTTTTATTATTTGCCAAAAAGGATATCAACACAAAAATATTATATTAACCAAAAACACCTTTACAAATTGATTAGGATGGTTTATGCCAAGGATCCAGTTTTAAAATAGGACCACCAGAGACCTCACAAAGTATAGTACATCTGCAGGTATGCTTCTTCACAAAACTCTTTGAAAAACATCAGCCCTTATAGGTAGAATTCCAACAGAGGCAAAATAAGGTATTTAGCAGAGCCTGATGGAGAGGAGACCACTGCTGGGTTTGTCCAGAGGTCTATTAATGTGGTAGTGGCTCAGACTGATGCCCAGATGAGGGGCAGAGGAGACATATGGTCAGGTCTAAATAGAGCCGAGAAAGAACATAGAACATAGAATAGTTCAGCACATTACAGGCCCTTTGGCCCACAATGTTGTGCCGACCCTCAAACCCTGCTCCCAGCTTAAATTCCTCCATATACCTGTCTAGTAGTCTCTTAAACTTCACTAGTGTATCTGCCTCCACCACTGACTGAGGCAGTGCATTCCACGCATCAACCACTCTCTGAGTAAAAAACCTTCCTCTAATATCCCCCTTGAACTTCCCTCCCCTTACCTTAAAGCCATGTCCTCTTGTACTGAGCAGTGGTGCCCTGGGGAAGAGGCGCTGGCTATCCACTCTGTCTATTCCTCTTAATATCTTGTACACCTCTATCATGTCTCCTCTCATCCTCCTTCTCTCCAAAGAGTAAAGTCCTAGCTCCCTTAATCTCTGATCATAATCCATACTCTCTAAACCAGGCAGCGTCCTGGTAAATCTCCTCTGTACCCTTTCCAATGCTTCCACATCCTTCCTATAGTGAGGTGACCAGAACTGGACACAGTACTCCAAGTGTGGCCTAACTAGAGTTTTATAGAGCTGCATCATTACATCGCATCTCTTAAACTCTATCCCTTGACTTATGAAAGCTAACACCCCATAAGCTTTCTTAACTACCTTATCTACCTGTGAGGCAACTTTCAGGGATCTGTGGACACCCCCAGATCCTTCTGCTCCTCCACACTACCAAGTATCCTGCCATTTACTTTGTACTTTGGAGTCTGTCCTTCCAAAGTGTACCACCTCACACTTCTCTGGGTTGAACTCCATCTGCCACTTCTCAGCCCACTTCTGCATCCTATCAATGTCTCTCTGCAATCTTCAACAATCCTCTACACTATCTACAACACCACCAACCTTTGTGTCATCTGCAAAGTTGCCAACCCACCCTTCTACACCCACATCCAGGTCATTAATAAAAATCACAAAAAGTACAGGTCCCAGAACAGATCCTTGTGGGACACCACTATTCACAACCCTCCAATCTGAAAGTACTCTCTCCACCACGACCCTCTGCCTTCTGCAGGCAAGCCAATTCTGAATCCACCTGGCCAAACTTCCCTGGATCCCATGCCTTCTGACTTTCTGAATAAGCCTACCATGTGGAACCTTGTCAAATGCCTTACTAAAATCCACGTTGATCACATCCACTGCACTACCCTCATTTATATGCCTGGTCACCTCCTCAAAGAACTCTATCAGGCTTGTTAGGCACAATCTGCCCTTTGCAAAGTCATGCTGACTGTCCCTGATCAGACCATGATTCTCTAAATGCCCAAAGATCTTATCTCTAAGAATCTTTTCCAACAGCTTTCCCACCACAGACGTAAGGCTCACTGGTCTATAATTACCTGGACTATCCCTACTACCTTTTTTTGAACAAGGGGACAACATTCACCTCCCTCCAATCCTCCAGTACCATTCCCGTCGACAACAAGGACTTAAAGATCCTAGCCAGAGGCTCAGCAATCTCTTCCTTTGCCGCGTGGAGCAGCCTGGGGAATATTCCATCAGGCCCCAGGGATTTATCAATCCTACTGTATTTTAACAACTCCAACACCTCCTCTCCCTTAATATCAACATGCTCCAGAACACCAACCTCACTCATATTGTCCTCACCATCATCATGTTCCCTCTCAGTGGTGAATACCAAAGAGAAGTGTTCATTGAGGACCTCGGTCACTTCCACAGCCTCCAGGCACATCTTCACACTTTTATCTAATCGGTCCTACCTTCACTCCTGTCATCCTTTTGTTCTTCACATAATTGAAGAATGCCTTGGGGTTTTCCTTTACCCTACCAGCCAAGGCCTTCTCAAGCCCCCTTCTTGCTCTTCTCAGCCCCTTCTTAAGCTCCTTTCTTGCTACCCTATATTCCTCAATAGACCCATCTGATCCTTGCTTCCTAAATCTCATGTATGCTGCCTTCTTCCACCTGACTAGATTTTCCACCTCACTTGTCACCCACGGTTCCTTCACCCTTCCATTCTTTATCTTCCTCACCGGGACAAATTTATCCCTAACATCCTGCAAGAGATCCTTAAACATCGACCACATGTCCATAGTACATTTCCCTGCAAAAACATCATCCCAATTCACACCCGCAAGAGATAGATGACTTTTTGTCTGCCCACAATATGAATCATTAGACTTTTAAACAGTGACAAAAAATTATCATCACCTGACAGGATATGGGATGCTGAGCTCTGCAATCATCTAAATATTGGTCCTTACCACTGATATTTACAAACCCACACATTTACACTTCCCACTCACCATCTTCACCTAACGTCAGCATTCTGCCCTCTCCACTGCCCATGCCCACCTCGAGTCCCTAAATGTCAAGAACATACACAATGCCCCTCTTCTCCTCCAATGAGGCAAAAAATAGCAAGAAGCTGGGAAGAGTCTACTCATATGTGAGGGATCCCTCTTGGAGGCAACACTTCACTGCCTCTGAGGAAATTTTACAGCTCTCTAAAACATCAATTAGGACCTGAGGAGACTGGAGGGGTGGGTAAGGGTAAGGGTAGGTCATGGACCACGTGCTGACAAATGGGATTAGTATAACTGGGTATTTGATGGTCACCATGGACACAATTGGCTGAAAGGCCTGGTCGTGCACTAAATGACTCTTTGCAACTGTGTCCACTAGATGGATAGTGTAGTCACAAGCCAATTAAACAGTAGGCTCCATCAGTATTCTTCCAGGTGTGCTTACATTTCATACTGATTACATGATTGCCTTTTCATTTGATGAACTGTGCACAGATTCATCTTCTTCAAGGTGGGTCTGCTGCAGAGCTTACAAGTGCAGCTGTACTCTGTTTTGACCTTTGTAGCACATCCAGACACAGCACTCCCTCTCAGCAGGAGGAAGAGGGGACTAGACGCCAAGGAGACAAGGAAGACAATGCAGGGAGAGACAGAGAAGGAAAGCACACAGGAGAGGAGGAGGAGAATAGTGAGTCATTAAATGAGTCATCATACTGACAGCCCAGAGCAGTGTCTCTGAGGCTAGCACAGCGAGGGAGCAGCAGACTTGCTGGATGCATGTTGCAGAGAGACATACACACTGGGCTGCAGGTTTGCAATAGCCAAAGGAGACTGGGTTGCCAAAGAGGGTATAAAGAATGATGTGGTCGACCAATCCACATTGTTCATGAGTACTCAGATCTGGGCTACAATTTAGATGACACCACGATAAAGCTAACACAATGCCCTCTGCAATAGTGATGGGACATGACTTCCTGCATACAAAAGGTGACAGGTGCATTGAGAAATCCAATTCTACACTCTCAGGAGGTTGCGTAGAGTGAGCAGGTCATAACCTCTAATCACAAGAGGTGATCCATAGTCTTCTTTCTGCCACTCCAGTTGAGAGCCACAGACAAAGGCCTGTGTTTGCAGTCCTGCTCCATTCCAGCCAAATGTCTGGTTCCTGCTGCAGGGGAAGAGCTTTTCCTTCCCCAGGACCATAGAGTGTGGGCCATAACTAATCAGAGAGATGCCATACATCAGCACATTCCTTGGGCAGCTCACTATTCTCCACAGACAGTTGGAAAAAGTTGCCATGTCTGTCTGAATTTTTTTTTTGTTAGAGGAGAACAGGTCTAGTGCACAGGAATGCAAATCTCATCATCAGGGCAAGGTCATTTCCCCGTTCTCCTCAATTTCATCTCTTTATTGTGAGCAGAGACATACAAAATTACAAAAAAAATTTGCTCCAAGTAGAAGGGAGTCACCGTGTGCATGGTCAATATTGGAACCCAAGTGCAGAGGAAGGACAGACTCCAATGTAGAGATGGAGACGAGGCTTTACTCATAATAACTCCAAAAGAACACTAGTGGCACAGACAAGCAACACCACAAGAAGTAACATTCTCAAAATTAGGACCTCATGATCAGTGTTAATCAAGAGTCCACTTAAATAGCACGGAATCCCTGAGCTTATCAAAATAAACTTAACAAGTTTAAACAGAAAGCACCAGGAGACTATTGTAAAAACAAGTTGCTTGAGAAAAACACAAGTATCTCTAAAGGATTAATGACCCTTGTTAAGCAACAATTAACCAATACAGGTGCTCTAAAAACCTCTGGCACCCCACACAGGCCAACAAACATTATTACAGTAGCCCACTGTCTATGACCAGTCCCTGACGGCCCAGGGAGACCTGAAAATTGTGATTGAGAGAGCTGGGGAATTCGAGAGGGAGGCATGGGAAACCTCGAGGGGAGCTTGGGAGACCTTGAGAGACAGGAAAACTTGGGAACCTCTAGGGACACTTTGGAACCCTGAGAGACTGAAAGACCAGGAGACGTCGAGGGGAACCTCAAAAGGGAAGCCTGGGAGTCATCGAGACAGACTTAGGTATCTTCAAGATGGGGACAACATTGAAAAAACCTTGGAAATATTGAAAAGACTTTGGAAACCTTGAAAAACCCTTAAAAACCTTGGTCCTTGGAAAACCTGAAGGGCCGCAGGAGACCTTGAGAACCTTGGACCCAGAATAAAGCCTTAAGAACTGGAAAGAGCCTTGAGACCTGAAATCTTGAGTCTTTGAAAACATGAAACTCGAAACCTAGAGAGGAACCCTGGAAAGGTCTGGCTCACAGTGTTTTACTTTTCACTATTCTTCGAGAGGCAATTAGGATATAGAAGGACGTACAGATAGAGACATCTTGGACAGGCACATTTTATCACCGAACTAGTTAGCTCTCTGTAGAACTGTTTCATTTGTTACACGAAAGTTCAGTTTTCACAGCCTGCGCCATGACTTTCCTCAAGAGCTTAAGTTTAAGGTAGTTTATGTTTTATAGGGTTACTTTACTTGTCTGTTTGCACACTCCAGCCAGGGATCAGCTTTGGTGCAGGGCTCTTCAGGGTTACAAACTCAGTTTACTGTTTCAGCAGTCACTTGTACACTAGAAAGTTTGCTACCAAAAGCATCACTCATCAGAACAGACAGACAAAAATAATATACAATATTGTAAAAGATTAGATCATCCCACTGCAGTTGTTGGCATGTAAGCTTATTTCAATTATTCCCAAGAGCATCCTTCCAAACATTGATTTGACATTAACAAAGGTATATCATTAACTGCAAGGAACAACATCAGGAAAAGGAAAGTTCCTCCGAAATTTACACCATTGACTTGAATGCCGTTTCATTGAGTCAAATGGACTTTATTCATAAGCTTGTTTGAAGCACTCAATTGTTATTCTGAGTCATGGAACCCGAAGCTGGGAGCATGAGTACTTACAGCTTTGAAAGCTCAGAATGTAGCTTAGAGACACTCGGAAAGTAAACTTGAGAAGCTCAGGGAATGGGGACCTGAGAATAAATGGCACTCTCACCGAAAAGCCGACTGGTGTCAAAAGACCACTGTTCAACCTCCGCTGGCTCCATTACATTGCAGGGATTTTCTGTTGCAATGTACACTGGCAATATCAGAACCCAAGTGCGGAGGAGTGACAGAGTCCGATGTAGAGTTAGCAACAAGAGTTTATTCATAATAATTCTAAAAGAGCATCAGTGGGTCGGACAAGTGACGCCATGAGAAATAACATTCTCAAAACTAGGACCCCGTGACTTGCACTCATCAGGCATCTGCTTAAATAATAGAAGTAACATGGAATCCCAGAGCCTATCAAAATAAACATAATGAGCTTAAACAAAAAGCATCAGGAGACCACATTTCAAAGAGTGAATCACTCAAGAAAAACACAAAGAACTCTAAATGATTAAAGACTCTCATTAAAAAAACATCTAGCCAATTCAAGTGCTCTAAAAACCTCAGAGCCCAGTGCTGTCTAGAGCCCACACAGGCCCGAAGAGAAGGGTGTTAACAGCAGGGACCAGGCACAATAGCTCTAGAAATACTAACTAGCTCAACACCAGTCTGGTGGTTGCTGGAGTAGCTGAGCCATCAAAGTTTTAAGCAGCTGTCTGAAGTGATCGTCCTCAGACAAAAGCTTGCCATGGGTGGACCATAAGTGAAATCTAGACTGCAGCCACACAGGAAAGTGCAACTTGGCAACTCAGGATGTAAAAATTCAAAACGAGTCAGGCACAGAAGTTATTTTCCATTGCAATATCTCTCTTCCTTGGTATTCTTCATCTGACATGGGCACTGTCTGTGTTGTGCAGCACACAATGATAACTTCAGTACACCATGCCTGTGCATAGTGCAGGGTATCCCCAGACCCCAGATTTGTATAGGCATTAGAATCTTGTTTCAGGCATCTGATGATGTTTTCTGATGCTTATAAAACTTTCTTTATTGTGGCGCTCTGCAAATGTGATTGAAGAAGAGTGAGGAAAGAGAAAAGTAAAAGGTAATCCCTGTTTCTTGGTATTCATCTTACCAATAGATGAAAATATCTTGCAACTCTATCTCCTTAAGAATGAATTCATCATAAATCTTCCCAGAAACATTTGAAGATCTACAGCCACCTGGATATCAAGGGGGTGGAAATCATTCCTCCCATGGAAAGACCTCGCTGATAAAGGGAATCCTCGTGAGCAACTAGGGATGCTGCCCAGGTTAGAAATGAGTAGTGCTGGCAAAACCTAGGGCCAGAGGTGCTACCAGTGGTGGTATAGAAGCAACCATCGGTAAGTGAAACGCCTGGATGCCCTCTTAATACTGAGCTGAAGAGCAGAGTCGATCTTTTGGTGAGGATCAGGATGACCCTGGTCTTCAGAGGAAAGAGGTTCAGGCACAAGAGCAGGTCTTAATCACATATATTTATAACGGCAGTCTTGGAAATCATGACGCCACAAAGACATTGTTCATGAGAGGGATGCGGTGTATTGGAAGTCTCTTTGGGATTAAGCTCTTCTGAGTTGGGCGTGTCTATGGCCTACAAGTCATCATCTTGCCACTTCCCCCAGTGATAGGTTTCTATCTGTAGCCTCTCTACTGAAGCAAACATTGGATGAGATTCTCTGCAGCAATACACCAGAAAGGTACTCCTTGTTAGTTGTGGCATACACCATGGATTTGGAAGGTGTTTAAAATGCCTGCGGTCATTTCTGAGGGTGTCTGATAGGTCCCAATGCCAGCAGAGTATCCTTTTAAATCATAAGCAAAGCAACAAAGTACCAAGCTGCGTTAATCCTCGAAATGTAACTGTTAACAAAAGTTGTAGGTTTCACTCGGAGACTCCACTTTTTTGTTAGTGCAACTAGGATGAAAATGAACAGTGCAAGCACTGATGAAATTTGGTTCACATCTGTCACTGAAAAAATATCAGAGTAGTTTATGCAAGGAAGTGTCCAGATCAATTTCCTGATGGCCCTTAATCAACCCACAAACAATCACTAATAAGATCAAACGTGAAAAAATGTGTAATTATGCAAAAAAACACTTTAAAGTATGTGCAAATGGATACAATTTAAAGGCATTTCTCAGCTGGATTACCAGGAACATCTTGAACCTAATAACTTACTTGAAAAATTCGAACATATTGGTGCAAGATGACATGGGGTGTCTGATATGACTTTGCCTGCCAGGCTGATCCTACAGCATTTCCCTAAGGATCCTCGCCTTGAACTACATAAAAGCAAAGACAGGCCAATCGTCCTTTCATTACAGGCCACCTCCTGGAAACAAACAGGTTGCCTTTTTACTGACATCCAAAAGTTGATTTTGTCCATAAGTCAGAAAATACACAAATACACTTGATTTTATAGTGGATACTCCCATAGTCTTATGATGAATGCAGCAATAGCACATGAGACTGATAAGAAAGAGCAACTTCTAAAATTAGAGATAGTGGGAAAATGTGTTCAGAAGTTTGGAGGGAAGGACATGTCGAACATTTGAATGTGATAATATTATAGGTGCTCAGTTGTATGCAGGGTTACCCATAAGTCAGTTGTTTCTTGTTAGGGCACATTCTGGAGTTAGGGTACTGTATATAGCAAATAGTTACTTCACCAGCAACCAATCTTTGGACATGAATATGGATTGTATATTGAATTTAAAATCCAGCTCTGGCCAATAGATTTCCTGGAGTTGTTCGCAAACCAGACAATACTGATTATCATTCATTTTGGGTGCCTGGCGTGTGGATGCAAAGGAGGAGGTGTGTGAGAAATATATGTAATTCAAAGGAAGCATTGTAGCTACATTCTAACTATGGAATTGTCTTGCTGTTATCTTTGATCTTTTGCATAGAAAGATGTTATGTAATATTGGGTCAGAAGGCTTCTTTCTCCAGGAGTGTCTCATTTTGTTGAATAAAACATTTCTGTATCCACTAGCTTCAGTGTCTCTCCTTTGCTCATTGAATTGAATTGACTTTATTACTTACATCCTTTACATACCTGAGGAGTAAAAATCTTTACGTTACATCTCCGTCTAAATGTGCAATGTGCAATTATAGTAATTTATAATAATTATTATGTATTATGTACTGTCATTGAAATACAGTACATTATGTACATTGAAATACAGTTGCATCAGCTTGAATTAAGCATTCTGATGGCCTGATGGAAGAGGCTGTCCTGGAGCCTATTGGTCCTCACTATTATGCTGCAGTACCACTTCCTGGATGGTAGCAGCTGAAACAGTTTGTGGTTGGGGTGACTCGGGTCTTCAATAATCCTTCGGGCCCTTTTTACATAAATGTCTTTGCAAATGTCCAGAATATTGGAAAGTTCACATCTACAGATGCGCTGTGCTGTCTGCATCACCCCCTGCAGAGTTCTATGATTGTTCCCATACCAGGCCACAGAGTCAGGACACTCTCGATTGTTCCCCCATAGAAAGTTCTTAGAATTTGGGTGGGGGCCATATCAAACTTCTTCAACTGTCATGTTATAACATTTGTAACCTGGGATAGTCTATATTACCCGTTATAAGGACTGGCAGTATATGAACATGTCCAGGAACAATTACTTGCTCTTGCAATCAGTTTCAGGCAAGGTGCTTACAAATCCCATATTCTGCTTGACATGACAGCAAATGTAACACCCGTGTCAGGTGTACTTAGACAGCCATTTTAATTTTTCTTAATTTTGAGCACCGACTGCAATTGAAAAGATCTTTATTGTCGGGAAGGCCACTGGGAGATCACTGGAATCCACAAAGAGGATATTGAGCATTAGCCCAAAGCTGTCCTTCATCGCTTTGGCTTTTAACTGGAAAATACCATGCGATTGCTGAATTGTAATGTGCCTTTGAATTTTCAAAGTGTTTTTGACTGCTGTCATCACATCTTGTACTGAGATTGATCTTTATCTGAGATTGATAGTTACCCAGGAAATATTGTTTTCAAGGCAATAGACACTTACTCTGACCTTGCACATGTCCCCAGCCACTAAACATACCTTTATTTTACCATGACTCCTTATTATATAATCAAAGAATCATAGATATTTATCACCATTTGATCCATCGCATACATCATTTTGATTCTTCAGATAAACAGACTTGATTTTGGCATTAAAAGTGTTTTATGGAAAATCTTTCTGCTATGCTGATAATGTCTCCTCTAAATGGTGTACCATTGAAGTTGATTCAAATTCACTGACTGTGCAAAATTTAGATCTCTTTTCATGTTATAGTAGCCTTAAATCTTTAATGACTTTGATTTGTCTGATCAACTTGATGTAACAATGGTGCTTAGATCACAGGATTAGATGCAGCAGACTAACCATTACATATAGAATTTGATTACTAAAACTTTCCTCACTAAAAACTTGTGCAATAAAATAATAATTTATTACAACTATAAATTTTTATCAGACCAGCCTTTAAAGCTAAATGTGTCACCATGGGACTGTTGAATGCCTAGGAAATTATACAGACATTATCTGATTCAGCTGCCCTGGTAATTTGTACCCAGAGTGCCTCACTGTAATGGACCCATGAGCTTTTCAGTTTAGCAAGATTAGCATTAAAATTATATTCACCAAATGTTTACAACTTTTTACTTTTAGCACTGAAATTAACCTTCATTTACAATGTGTAAATAATATCACAAAAAAAATTGAGATTGCCACAATCAACAAAAAAGAAAAACTGAGAGTCGTTTAAAACAGACAACTAGTTGTCAGTGAACCAATTTCATGTTGTTGGTGTAGATGTCCCTGTGGTATCTAGTTTAACTGTGAATTAACTGTTAGCTGGTGAATGTTGCTTTCACTTTAAAGCCCATCTCCAGTTTGCATAATCTCTTTACAAGCCTACCAGTGGGTTATGCACTAAACTATCTCTTGAAGCACAATGCACCATCAATTCATCCTAAAATCCTACTACTTGCCCAGGAAGCAATTTCTAGTCAGTCAGTCACAGGCTAATTAAAGTGAACATGTGCTTCTTAAGGTGAGGTTTAATCTATGGCTTCCTTTATTTCCAAGACAATGGAAGAACTACCTTCTAAGTATAATGATCACAAAGATTTCCGAGGAGGTGTTAGTGGAAGAGATGTGATTGGGCAGTAGGCTGCTGTCCTTCGGCAGTGTTTCTAAATAAATGCCCCACGGAAATAAAAGATCCAGGAAATAGTCAGCCCAAGCGTTTTTGAGGTAGCAGCTGGCTGGTAGAGGTCAATGATGTCACTAGAGGAGCAAGCATGAACAGGATATCCTTTCACAGATTCCTGCATGCTCATTGAACATTACATCCTAGTCCACAACTTCACAAGGTTAAAATTCTCATCCTTTTTGGTAAATACCCATTGAACTGGTCCTTCCTTTTTTAACTAGTCTTTCCGTACCTCTTTAATTTTGTTGTTATCTGGCTGATACACATTATTAAATTTATACCACATGTATTTGTATTATTGAAGCCAAAGTTTTCCATTTTATTCTCATTTGACCACAAGACCTTCCACTTCTTTACAGCATCTTCTAAGTGACACTTAGCAATGTCTTTACAGGCAAGGATGTACTCTTTTCAGTGGTACATGTGGCATAAATCTAATACAGCGCATCAGCCAGGTAACACCACCACTACTGTAAAGTACGACGGGGGATGCTTTTCAGCAGCATAGACTAGAAATCCTGTCAGGCTTGATGGGAAGATGAATGCTGCTAAATCCTGGATTAAAAAAAAATCCTGCTAGCTTCTTCCAGGAAGCTTAAACTAGGAAGGGGTTTCATCTTTCACAATGACAACAGCACAAAGGACATCCCACAGCAACCATGGAGTGACTTCAATGAAGAAAACTGATGTCCTTGAGTGGCCCAGTCAGAGTCCTAACTTAACCTGACTGGACATCTCTAGCAAGACCACAAGATTGCCGTCCACTCCCGCTCCCTAACTAACCTGGCACAGCTTGAGCAATTTGAAAGAACGAATGGGCAAATCTTGTACCATCACATTGTGCAAAGCGAATAGAGACTTAACCAAAAAGACTACTACCGGCGGTAATAGCTGCAAGAGGTGGTTCAACTGAATAATGAGCAAAAGGGTCTGAATGTGTTTGAATTATGTACATTTCAGTTTTTAATTTTTTTAGATTTTCACACTTTATAGATTTCCCTGTTTATTTTTGGGTGGGGAGGGGGCTCTTCTGTGGAAAAAAAAGGAGCATATGATTCACAAATAAAAATTCTCAATTAAATTGATCAAAATCCCTAGTTTTTATATTCATTTATGTGAACAAGGGTTGGGGGTTGAATATCGTCTCAGGGTAATGGCAAGTCCCAGCAGCACACTTCCAGTATGCCCTCATAGCCTTTGATAGGAAGAGAGCTCATGGAAGCAAATGTCTCCGGAATTCTATCAGGCTTTGAAATGCAAAGATCATTTCTAATAATTTACATATTCTGAATTTATTTTAAGTGCAATTTATTTAAACATTCAAATACTAATAAATACATTTAAAGCATTAAAATTAAAAATAAATACTGTACAACTGACTTTATCTTTACCTTAGAGTCATAGAGTCAGAGAGGTCATAGAACAATTAATATGGACACAGGCCCTTCAGCCCATCGAGTCTATGCTGACCATGATTCCCACCCAGATAGTCCCAATTTCCTGCATACAGTCCATATCCCTCTAAGAATCGCTCCATGTATCTATCCAATTGCTTCTTAAATAATATTATTTTACCTATCTCAAGTACTTCCTGTGGCAGTTCATTACATTTATTTACCACCCTTATGTTGCCCCTCAGGTCCCTTTTAAATCTTTTCCCTCTCATCCTAAATTTATGTCCCCTAATTTTTGACTATTACCCTGAGGAAAAGACTGTTACCATCCATCTTATCTATAAATCTCATGATTTTAAACATTTTATAAGTGTAGGAATGTAGAAGACATGCAGGAATGTCTGCTGCATTCCTACATTCCTACTTCTTAATCCTTAACTCAGGATTTCCCATTCAAATGTTCTGACCACCCTTCTTGATTTAACTCTCGACTCACCCTGAATATACTATGGGTCATGTGAGCACCGTATATGTTTATGTATTAGGGGCTGGATACTGACTGGTTTGATTAGAAATGCTGGCCACTGCTGTCTCAATTTGGCCTACAAGAGGTTCAGCAGATGCTGGAAATCCAGAGCAACACACACAAAATGCTGGAGGAACTCAGCAGGTTAGGCAGCACCTACAGCGAGGAATAAGTAGTTGACATTTCAGCCAAGGCTGAGTCCGGTCATCAGGACTGGAAAGGAAGGGGGAAGGTGCCAAAAGAAAAAGGAGGTGGAAGGGAAGTAGGACAAGCTAGAAGGTGATGGGTGAAGCCAGGTGGGTGGGAAGGGGGAATGAAGTAAGAAGCTGAGAGGTGATAGGTGGTAAAGGTAAAGGACTGGAGAAGAAGGAATCTGATAAATATGAGAGCCTCCTCTTCTGCCACAATGAGGCCACTTCCAGTTTGGAGGTGCAACTCGTCATATCCTGTCTCGGTAGCCTCCAACCTGATGGCATGAACACAGATTTCTCCAACTTCCAATAATTATTTCCTCCTTCCTTCCTCTCCAGTTCTCTACTCTGGCCTCTTACCTCTTCTCCTCACTTGACTACCACCACCCACCCTCCCATGGGTGCCCCTTCTCCATCTCTTTCTCCCATGGTCCACTCTCCCTTCCTGTCAGATTTCTTCTCCAGCCCTTTACCTTTTCAACCTACCACCTCCCAGTTTCTTACTTCATTCCCCCTCCCCACATACCTGGCTTCATCTATCGCCTTCTAGCTTGTACTCCTTTCCCTCCACCCACCTTCTTATTCTGGCATCTTCCCCTTTCATTTCCAGTCCTGATGAAGAGTCTGGACCCGAAAAGTCAACTGTTTACACTTTCGCATAGATGCTGCCTGGTCTGCTGAGTTCCTCCAGTATTTTGTTGTGTTATGAATGTACCACAGCTCTGAGGGGCTGAAGGGTGTGGGGTAGCCCCCTCCTTTGTGAGAATCGCAAGAGCATTATTGGGTTGGGTCAGAGGACCCAGGAAATGAGAGAGAGAGACCTGGCCATTGTCTCCTGGAGACAACGTTTGTGGCTTGGGGACTATGCTACATGCAAGCCCTCGGGCAAAGTGGGTTGGTTGAGAGAAAGATTGCATCACCCCAACATGATTGACATCTACCACCCTGTGAGTTAAGATAAAAGAGGGGCTGTAGGGACAGCCCCTCAGATGCACCAGAAGAAACTCTAGCGATCCCGTAATAGCGGGAAGCCATTTGAAGGAAGCCACATGTGTTCGGTTCCCTTGCCTGGGGACTAGTGGCTGGTACCACGGAAAACGACCTGGAACTAACAACGGGGAACCAACTCCCCTGACTCAACGGATTGGCCTCATAAAGACCCAGGCAAGTTTAAAACCGTCTCTCTTAAACCCAAAGAGCTGCAGCTTGAAAGGGCAGTGACTTTTATCTTTCCATCAGACAATACAATATCCCCTAGACAAACGATAGAGCAATTGCTTAATTGATGATTATTATTATACCCATGTTTTTAGATTGAGCATTGACGACGTATATTATATGAATGTCTGTATTAATCTTATTTTTGTGCCTCTTTATAAATAAAGGCTTTTAAAAGTAGAAACATCAGACTTCAACGGACCTCTCGATCTTTGCTGGTAAGTGACCCAGTTACGGGGTTCGTAACAGTTGTCAGCATAAAGTTGTCAGCTTTCAGGTCTATTATGTTGTAATAATGACAGGCTGCTATTGAGAACCCAATATCCTTTTTCCATAACCCATCCCAACATGAGAGGAGGATTACAATAAAAGTGTTAAGCAGGGCGAACAGTATTTTGAAACTCACAGCACCACACAAAAAACACTGGAGGAACTCAGCAGGCCAGGCAGCATCTGTGGAAAAGAGTAAACAGTCTATGTTTCAGGCCGAGACCCTTCTTCAGGATATTTTTTTCCATAGATGCTGCCTGGGCTGATGAGTTCCTCCAGCATTTTGTATGTGTTGCTTTGGATTTCCAGCATCTGCAGATCTTCCCTTGTTTCTGATTTTGAAACTTAAATTAGAGTACACAGGTTTCATAAAGACAAGATGCAGGAACAAATCTTCACTACTGTAATCATAGAACATTGAAACCCCTGAAGTGGAATAAGCAATTCAAAGCAAATTTTAAGAAGAACTTTTATTTAGTTTCAGTAAATACAGTGCTGTTCTCTTCCCATGCAGTCACAAACAGATCATGCATACAAAGAGATACAAGTGAGTGGGTGGGTGGGAGGCTGGAAATGGGCTTGTTTTCCTGTTTAAAAACGCAAACACGAGAAAATCTGCAGATGCTGGAACTTCAAGCAATACACACAAAATGCTGCTGGAACACAGCAAACCAGGCAGCATCTATAGGGAGAAGCACTGTCGACGTTTCGGGCTGAAACCCTTTGACAGGGCTCAAAAAGTCTGACAAAGGGTCCCAGCCCAAAATGTCGACAGTGCTTCTCCCTATAGATGCTGCCTGCCCTGCTGTGTTCCACCAGCACTTTGTGTGTGTTGCTTGTTTTCCTGTTTGGTTGCTGCTGTTCTGCCGCTGTCGTGTCGCTTGTGTGGTCCCTGCTGACTGTGGGCACGCTCTGCTGATCTGGCAATGCTTGCGAGCTGCCCCCAGCACATCCTGAGGCTGTGTTGGTTGTCAATGCAAACAGGGCATTTCAGATTCAAATTCTATTTATTTGTACATTTAAGTAAATGAATCTGAAGCTAAATGTAGCAGGGACAATGCACTGCTCACTCTCCCATTCATCTGTTTACTATAACATTTCTTTGTTCTTTATCCTTGCAAGCTGTAGAGTTCAGATCACCTTTTTGTCCAGATTATATCTCCTTTTTTCTTTGTTCACCAACCAAGCCAGAATCTATATGGCGCTTTCCAAAGGAAGCTTTCAATAAACATTTTACATATCCAATCAATTGTATGTCCAATTTCAAGATACTGTTCAACCTGCTTTATACTCACGTTCTAATCCCCCTCTCTTGGGGGATATTGATCACCCAATAGCATTGCTGTTCAGCCTCGGCACTTCAGGCTTGCTTACATTGGTCAATTCCGTTTGCCCAGAAGTTTTTGTAGTTGCTGGAAACTCAGAGCAACACGCAAAATGCTGGAGGAACTCAGCAGGTCAGGTAGCATCTATGGAGGTGAATAAACACTCTAAACTACTTTGCATAATGCTGCTTACATTCTAAGTACTACATGCTGGTATTTATATATTTATGCATATTTTATTACCTATCTGTCCTGTTAACTTTATATAACTCTTTTTTCAGCGTAATTGTTGAAAGTTGCCCCTTTTTGTTGCATGTGGTGATAACAGAGATGTGCAATTTCTTAATACACTTTTAATGTTTATGCCAAATAAAGTTGATTATTGATCCTTGAATGTTCATCCTTGGAACAGTCAACTTCTCAGGCCTGCTGAGCTCTTCAGCATTTTGTGTGCAGTTCCTTACCATGGATTTTGCTCACACTGTGGGGGCCAGCTGAGGACTGCACCGTCTAAGCACAAGAAGCCTCAGAAACAGCTAGTAAGCTTCCATTTACCTGTCTCTCTACATAAGGGACAGGATCAGAGAAGAGGTCAGAGTCTGTGCACGGGGTCAGTTTTCCGCTTTGCCGGGTCATAAAGGAAAGATCTCACAGTCACCTGCTAACAGCAGCAGCAGGCAGGTGATTGATGCCTGTTTTCAAGGGCCAGTAATTATGTCAACCTTGCCTCCAACAACGTCAGTCAGAAGGTAGTGAGATTCTGGCTGGATTCTCACTGTGTGTATCTGACAATGTGCCCATGGCTCTTGTCATCCGCAGGCACCCTGGAGTGCTCATTAAATAGAAAGCCATCCACTCTGTTAACGTTCAAGTGTTGCATAACTACATCACTACATGAAGGTTTGCAGAAGATTTCCAGCGTAAGTGGTGCATGCAAGCTCTCGATTTCAACGCTTAAGTGAAATTTGTATATGTACATGGATGACAGGGTAAGGTGGGCTCTGGTCTCAGAGCAGTTCAATGGGAGTGGGCAGTTTAAATAGTTTTGACATGCACTAGATGGGCTGAAGGGCCTATTTCTCTGCTGTACTTTTCAATTACTCTATAACTACTAGGATTCATTCAACTTGGCACCAATCCACCCCATCAATGTATTCAAATCTCCAAAGCAGTTTGTGAAGTTAACTAGCTGGAGGGAAAGGGCATGACTGAAACCATGGCTGATGACCTCAGTGTGGAAAGCAGGCAATGAAATCTAGGAGCTCTGAAATCAAAGTTACTTGTCCACTAGCTATAGAATGCGGAGAATGCTATCCACTCTGGTGAGGATTTGCAATGTCAGGATAGTAGCAGTCTCACTCTGCTGCCCACAGCCTCCGCTGTAACATGAGTTGGAGGGTTAAGGCAGAGATGGCACAGCACCTTCAGGTAATGAGTAGGTGAAAAATAAAGAAGCACGGGACAGTGTCAGAATATTAGAGTGCGAGCAGTCTGTACTGCAAGCTTCACAAATTCTACCTTCTGATACCTAGATGGTAAATCCACCATGATTCAGCCCTGCTGCACAAATATTAGGATTCCACCACCATCAATGTGGGTTCCAACAATGCTGGACACATTCAAAGTGCTTATTGTGCATCCTCTAACTCTGACTCCAGCCTGGACCTTGACCGACAACAGTTCCAGGCTGATACTTTATGCGCTGCCGCTGGAACCCTAGTCTCCCCTTCCCCCACCACAGCTCTGCAGTCTCGTGTTCTCAGGTCCCACCATCAACCTTTGGGTCCTCAGGGACTCCATCTTCCTCCCACACCCACCTTCCCTGAATACCTCAAACCTTCTCTCCTATGACACTATCAAACCCCTCTGATCCCAACTCTCATCTGTGCTGTGTCTTCACCATCCCCTCTGACCTTCCCCTGTCTGAAGCAGAATGTTCTGTCTTCAGTAAGGGCCTTTCCTTTGTCCCCCTGTGCCCTCCAGGATGCTGAACTCTTCTTCAACCGCCTCTGTCACCATGCCTACTTCTTCAGCAAGGACACTCCAGTCTCTACCGATGACCCCTTCTCCCTTCTCCTCTTCCTGGACACCCATCTCTGGTCTTCCGCCTGCCCTGGACCCTTTTATCACTTTTTGCTGACAAGATATCAACCGTCTCAACTTTAACACTGCTCTCTCCAATTCTAATCTCATTCCTTCCAAAGCTGCACTCTCTCCACACTAATCCTTGCCTCACCAACAAATCCACTCATCTCGTATTCACAGTGGACGTCCAGTCCCTATATACCTCTATTCCCCATCAGGAGATCTTTTATTCACTTCTTCCTGGATTACAGACCCAACCAGATTCCCTCCACCACCACTCTCCCCTCTCACTCTCAATGGTTTCTCTTTCAGCTCCTCTCACTTCCTTCAAACCAAAGGCGTAGCCATGGTTATTCGCATGAGCCCCAGATATGCCTGCCTTTTTGTCAGGCACGTGGAACAGTCCATATTCCAAGCCTACGCCGTTATACTCCCCAACTCTTCCTACACTACATCAATGACTTAATTGGTGCTGCTTCCTGCACCCAGGCCAAGCTCAGCAACTTCATCAACTTTGCTTTCAACTTCCACCCTGCCCTCAAATTTACTTTGTCCATTTCAGACGCCTCCCTCCCTCCTGTCTCTGGAGATAGTCCAGCCACTGATATTTTTCATAAACCCACTGATTCTCAAAGCTACCTGGAACATACTTCACCCCACCTTGTCACTTGTAAAAATGCTACCCTCTTCTCTCAATTCCTCCATCTCTGTTGCATCTGCTCTCAGGATGAGGCTTTTCATTCCAGAAGTAGACATTCTCCCTCTTCAAAGAAAGGTGCTTCCCTTCCTCTACCATCAATACTGCTCTCACCTGCTTCTCTTCTATTTCGCACATGTCTGCCCTCACCCTATGCTCCTGCAGCCACTTTAGGGATAGGGTTTCCCTTGTCCTCACCTACCACCCCAATAGCCTCCATGTCCTGCACATAATTGTCCACAACCTCTGCTATTTCCAACAGGATCCCACCACCAAGCATATCTTTCCCTCAGCCCCACTTTCCACTTTCCAAAAGAATTGCACCCTACATGGCTCCCTTGTCCACTCGTCTCGCTCCACTGATCCTTTCCTGGTGCTTATCCTTGCAAGCAGAACAAGTGCCACACCTGCCCTACACCTCCTCCCTCACTACTATTCAGAGCCCCTTTTTAAGTATATAAAGCATAAAAGAGAGTTGAGGGTAGATATAGGACCAATAGAAAATGACGCTGGAGTTATTGTAATGAGAGACACAGAGATGGCAGAGGAACTGAATGAATATTTTGCATCAGTCTTCACAGTGAAAGATCTGCAGTATACCGGACATTCAAGAGTGTCAGGGAAGTGAAGTATGTGCAGTGAAAATTACGACTGAGAAGGTGCTCAGGAAACTTAAGGGTCTAAGGGTGGATAAATCTCCTGGACCTGATGGAATGACTGTCAGGTACTGAAGGAAGTAGCTGGAGAGATTGCAGAGCCACTAACAATGATCTTTCAAGAATTGATAGATTCTGGCATTGTACCAGATGACTGGAAAATTACAAATGTTACTTTGCTACTTAAGAAGGGTGGGAGGCAGCAGAAAGGAAACTATAGACCTGTTAGCCTGACATCAGTGGTTGGGAAGTTGTCTGTTAGGGATGAGATTATGGAATACCTGGAGGCACATGACAAAATAGGCCAAAGCCGGCATGGTTTCCTGAAAGAAAACTCCTGCCTGACTAACTTACTGCAATTTTTTGAGGAAATAACAGGCAGAATAGACAAAGGAGATGCAGTAGATGTGGTGTTCTTGGATTTTCAGAAGGCTTTTGACAAGGTGCCACACATGAGGCTGCTTAGTAAGGTAAGAGCCCATGGAATTACAGGGGAATTATTAGCATGGGTGAAGCATTAGCTGATCATCAGAAAACAAAGAGTGGGAATAAAGGGATCCTATCCTATTCTGGCTGCCGGTTACCAGTGGAGTTTCACAAGGGTCCGTGTTGGGACCGCTGCTTCTTACGATGTTTGTCAATGATTTGGACTGCGGGATTAATGGATTTGTGGCTAAATTTGCCAATGATGTAAAGAGAGGTGGTGGAGCAGGTAGAGTTAAGGAAACAGCGAGCCTGCAGAGAGACTTAGATAGTTTAGGACAATGGGCAAAGAAGTGGCAAATGAAATACAAGTTAGAAAGAGTACGGTCATGCACCTTGGTCAAGAAATAAACCAGTGGACTGTTATTTAGATGGGAAGAGAATTCAAAATACAGAGATAGAAAGGAACTTTGGATAAACTTCCAGGTTGAGTCAGTGGTGAAGAAGGTGAATGAAAGCTTGACATTCATTTCTAGAGGTATGGAATATAAGAGCAGGGATGTGATGTTGAAGCTCTATAAGGCACTCATGGGACCACACTTGGAGTATTGTGTGTATTGTGTGCAGTTTGGGCTCCTTATTTTAGAAAGGATAATCTGTGGAATTTGTTGCCACAAGTGGCTGTGAAGTCCAAGTCATTGGGTGCATTTAAGGCAGAGATAGATAGGTTCTTGATTAACCAGGGTATCAAAGAGTATGTGGAGAAGGCAGGGGAGTGGGGATGACTGGAAGAACTGGATCAGCCCATTATTGAATGACGAAGCAGATTGAATGGGCTGAATACCTATTTCTGCTCCTATATCTTGTGGTCTTATGGCCCCAAACAGTCCTTCCAGATGAGGTGTCACTTCACCTGTGAATCTATTAGGGTCATCTACTGTATCCAGTGCTTCCACTGTGGCCTCCTGTATATTGGTGAGACTGCTTCGCAAGAACCAATGCTCTACATGCCAGAAAAAGCAGGATCTCCCTGTAGCTGCCCATTTTAATTCCTCTTCCCATTCTCATTCCGACATATTAGTCCATGGCCTCCTCTACTGTCGTAATGAGGCTACACTCAGGTTGGAGGAGCAACACCTTACATTACTTCTGGGTAGCATACTACCTGATGGCATGAACGTCAATTTCTTGACGTCAGTTGCCCTCCCCCATTCCTATTTCCTTCATTCACCTTATCTCCTTACTTGTCCATCACCTCCCTCTGGAGCTCTTCCCTCTTCCCTTTCTTCCATGATCTTCTATGCTCTCCTGTCAGATTCCCCCTTCTCCAGCCCTTTATCTCTTTCACCTATCAACCTCCCAGCTCTTTATTTCACCCCTCATCCTCTCCCAGTTTCACCTATCACCTACCACCTAGTACATCTTCCTCCCCTCCCCTCATCTACTTATTTTGACTTCTCCCCTTCCCTCCCTGCCCTGCAGAAGGGCCTCCACCAGAAACATCAACTGTTCATTCCTTTTCATAAATGCTGCCTAGTCTGCTCCATTATTTAGCGTGTGTTGCTTCATTTTTCCAGCACCTGCAGATTTTCTTGTGTTTAAGACTCATTAAGATGCCCACGATTGCTCACTGTCAGTTCATGGCTTCACTGCAATGTGCATTTATGGTCCTGGAGCTCCTTCATCACTATAAATGTCCTCCACCAGAAAGAGTCAAACATACATAATGTTCATTTACATCCAAGTAATTGCAACTTAATCCCCCAACATGAAGGCAAGTTAGCTTATATTGTGAACCTGCAAATTTCATCTTTTGCTGTTTTGCAAATTCCTATGTTTTATCCTGTAGGATTTCTAACCTTGGCTAAAGCTGAGGCGGAGGAAAAGATGGGGAAAAAGGAGGAACCTGGGAAAAGGCAGGGCCTCGGGAAGAAAAGGGTCAAAGACAGGGTCATGGATAGGTATATGGACAGTAGGGGTATGGAGGGCTAATAATCCAGTGCAAATCAATGGAAGTAGGCAGTTTAAATGGACTCGGCATGGATTAGATGGGCCGAAGGGTCTGTTTCAGTGCTGTACTTTTCTATGACTCTGTTATTCTATAATTACTAGTTGGAGAAATGGGTGAAAGTTAAGGTATGAAGCAGGGCAAACTTTTCAGTTCCTAGAGTCAAGATCCCTTGGCCAGGATCCTCCAGGGTCTCCTCCATAAACTGTTCTAATTACAAGTGTGCAGGGCAGACTCAACCAAAGGGCCAATCTTCCCATCCTTCCTGGCTGGCTGGGCACCTTCCTGCAGTTCAGTGATGCATTCGACAGCCACGGTTTAGTCTGTAAGCCCTCTTGTGATTGCCACATTTGTTAGTCTGTGTAGGTGATGAAATCTCCAACAACACATTGGCATCCATCACTACGAGACTAATACACAGGACAGACTCTTCCAATCTGATGCCTGCCAAATCTTCCTTGCTGCTCGCCCAAGAATTTCATATTCCTTGAACGTTCCCAAAAGGGTTTTGGTAATGAACTGTTTAGAAAGGTTGGTAATGAAATATATCAACTCCTTCCTGTGAGGCAACTTGGATCCATTCCAGTTCACATACCGGCACAAGATGCCCACAGCAGATGCCATTTCATTGGCTCTTCACTCAACTCTGGAACATCTAGACAGCGAAGGTGCATACATCAGCATGCTCTTTATCGATTACAGCTCAGCATTCAGTACTATCATCCCCTCAAAATTAAACAATAAGCTTCAAGATCTTGGCCTCAATACCTACTTTTGCAAGACTGGAGATAAGAATAGACAATAGGTGCAGAAGTAGACCATTCGGCCCCTCGAGTCTGCACCGCCATTCTGAGATCATGGCTGTTCATTCACTATCAATACCCAGTCCCTGCCTTGTACCCATATCCCTTGATTCCCCTATCCATCAGATATCTATCTAGCTCATTCTTGAAAGCATCCAGAGAATTGGCCTCCACCGTCTTCCGAGGCAGTGCATTCCACACCTCCACAACTCTCTGGGAGAAGAAGTTTTTCCTCAATTCTGTTTTAAATAACTGACCTCTTATTCTCAATCCATGCCCTCTGGTACTGGACTCTCCCAACATCTGGAACATATTTCCTGCCTCAATCCTATCAACTCCTTTAATTATCTTTTATTTTTTATCTTTTATCTTTTATCTTTAATTATCCTTTAATTTAAGTAGTTTAGCCAGATGGTAGTGAATCTGTGGAATTCATTGCCACAGATACTGTGGAGGCCAGGTCATTGGGTGTATTTAAGGTGGAGGATGATAGGTTCTTGATTAGTCAGGGTACTGGGAAAAGGTAGGAGAAGGGAGTTGAGAGGGAAATGGATCAACCATGAAGAAATGGCTGAGCAGACTCAATGGGCTGAATCACCTAATTCAGCTCCTGTGGCTTATGATCTTAGGGTCTCAATTGGATCCTTGATTTACTCACTAGCAAATCCCAGCCAATTCAGATTGGCAACATCTCCTCCACAATTGCCATCGGCACAGGTGCACCATAAGGCTGTGTGCTTAACCCCCTGCTCTACTTGCTTTACACTTATGACTATGCGGCTAAGCACAGCTTCAATGACATTTTTAAGTTTACTGATGACACATCTGTCATTGGCCAAATCAAAGGTGGTCTCAAATCAGTATACAAGAGGGAGATTGAAAACCTGGCTGAGTGACACCACAACAATTGCTTACTCAATGTCAGCAAGACCAAGGAACTGATTATTGACCTCAAAGGGAGGAAATTGGAGGTCCATGAACCAGTCCTTATCAGGGGATCAGATGTGGAGAGGGTCAGCAACTGTAAATTCCTCGGTGTTATCACTTCAGAAGACCTGAACTAGGCCCAGTGTGTAACTGCAGTTACTAAGAAAGCACAACATCAACTCGGCTTCCTTAGAAGTTTGTGAAGAATTCAGCTTGACAACTAAAACTTTGACAAACTTCTATAAATGTGTGGTGGAGAGTATATTGACTGGCTGCATCACAGCCTGGTGTGGAAGCACCATTGTCTGTGAATGAAAAATCCTACAAAAAGCAGTGGATACATCTGTGGACAACACGGGTAAATCTCCCAACCAGTGAGCACAACTACATGAGATGCTGTCATAGGAAAAAACCGTTCATCATCAGGGACCCCACCACCCAGGTCATGCTCTCTTCTCGCTGCTGCCAAGGAGAAAAAGGTACAGGAGCCTCAGGACTCACGCCATCAGGTTCTGCAATAGTTATTACCCCTGAACCATCAGGATCTTCAACCAGAGTGGATAACTTCACTCAACTTCGCTTCATTGAACTGTTCCTGCAACCTATGGACTCATATTCAAGGGCTCTTCATCTCATGTTCTCAATATTTATTAATTATTAATTTATTATCATTATTCCTTTCTTTGTATTTGCACAGTTTGTTGTCATCTGCACTCTGGTTGTCCGCACTGTTCGGTACAGTCATTCATTGATTCTATTATGGTTTTTGGATTTACTGAGTTCGCCTGCAAGAAAAAATGAATGTCAGCATTGTTTTTGTGATGTATATGTACTTAGATAATATATTTTACTTTGAACTTTGTAAAGACAGCATCTGATTCTAAACTGTGAAGAACACAAAGATTTCTATTCCCTCCACCATCTGCTCTTGTTCAATAGCGACATGCAAGATACCATTGTGCAAATTAAACCCACTAAGGTATGGTTGACATGAGTTTATTTTCAGTGCAAAGCTTCCTCCCCCAAAATGAAGTGTCAACATCCTGCTACATGTTTATTCACAAGGGTGAAGAGTTTTTAGCAGATCAGAACACTGTTGAAGTTTTTTAGTAATTTATCATAAAGTTGAAGTCGCTGCTGACTTTGTTTCAGTGACTGAGTGCTCCATGTAATGTGGCAGGATGGGGAAGTACTTCATAAGCAGGAAGGTGTGAGACCCCTATTGCCCACCTCTGAAAGCTGGGATGGCAACATTGCAGGTTACCTCCAGAGCAACCATTTCTGCAGATAGCTGAAGGGCCATCGCTGGTTTACTCCCTTTGGGCATTTAGTGTTCTCTTCTTCTGCAAGGAGATAAAAGGATAAGAAGACTAGCTTTTATTTCTCACATGTATTCAGAACATACATGTTTTGATTTTCATGTGACATTGTGAAATGAAATGTATCATTCGTGTCAAATCAAATCAGCAAGTTGAGTGAACGGCCTTTTCTCCTTGGAGCGACAGAGGATGAGAGGTGACTGATAGAGGTATATAAGATGATGAGAGGCATTGATCATGTGGATAGTCAGAGGCTTTTCCTAGGGCTGAAATGGTTGCCACAAGACGACACAGGTTTAAGGTGCTGAGGAGTAGGTACAGAGGAGATGTCAGGGTTAAGTTTTTTACTCAGAGAGTGGTGAGTGCATGGAATGGGCTGCCAACAAAGGTGGTGGATGTGGATACAATAGGGTCTTTTAAGAGACTTTTAGATAGGTACATGGAGCTTAGTAAAATAGAGGGGTATGGGTAAGCCTAGTAATTTCTAGGGTAGGGACATGTTCGGCACAACTTTGTGGGCCGAAGGGCCTGTATTGTGCTATAGGTTTTCTATGTTTCAGTGTTTCGAAGAATTTTTTTGGGCAGCCCTTAAATATCACTACACTTCCGGCACCAACGTAGCATGCTCACGACCCACTAACCCTAACCATACATTTTTCGAATGTGGGTGGAAACTGGAACATCCAGAGGAAGGCCATGTGGTCACAGGGAGAAGGCACAAACAGTGGCAGGATTAGAATCCTGAACTTATTCTGGTGCTGTAAAGCCATTGCTCTATTTTACCATCCCGCCCCTGTGAGTGAGACCAAGAGTGGGTGATGAGTAGGTTGTTCTGGCATTGACGCAAGGTTGAATGAGATACTGATGAACATCACCATGGTGGAACAGAAAGGATTTGAGAAGGTATATTGACAGAGGTGCATCTGGTGTGAGTTAAGAAGCCAGATTGAATGCTTGAAAGCAAGCAGACAAAAAAATAATTAAACCATTCGCTGTCAGGTATGAGGAACAGAAAGCAATCCTTGGCATCTTGGTGTTGCCTCCGGTTTCTTCCTTCTAGTAGAAGTGGAAATCATTGCCCTATGGCCCCTCGCAGCATGGCATCAAGCAACGCCTTATGGCTGAGGAAGTCATGGGACATCCATTGGCGATACTCTTCTTCTTTTTCAGTAAATTCCAAATGCTTGAAAGCTGCTTTTAGGCTCTGTTTCTGAAGATGACTTCTGCATCACGATAGCACACCCACTCAACGTAATTGGCTGGGAAACACAAAAATGAATTATTATCATAGTCAAGTTAAAGTAGCTCTTACAAATGTTTCAGGGTTCCACCCACTGATGTCTCTCCCATTACCTGACACATGCAAACATTAAAATTTAGAGCTGTAATTCAACAAAAAAATAATTGAATATGATTTACAGATGTAGATTGGTGAATTGATTGTAAACCAAGAATAATAACATGGTTTCTAGGACTTTAGAAACATTTTCATCCTTTGATATTTATTTTAACAAATTAAATTTCCTATTAAAAGAAAGACAAACGTAAAACACATTCTGCCACTGGAGTTGTATGTGAAACACCTTTGTGGCTATATGAACAATGCAACAATACAATTGTAATTAATTGTTTTGGCTTCAAAGTGGATTTCTAATTGCTTGAGTTGATTCAACACAATTTTGGCTATGATTCCAATACAGACTGGAAAAATGCTGCCTCATAACCTAAGATGGTTGATTGCAAAGAAACTGCTGAGGAATGCAGCCTTTCTCTAACTTTGCTGTGGATGACAATTGATAAGGACGGGATAAATTTAGTAATAAACAGAGAAGCTCTCTGTTTCAGTTAACTGTTGTTATGGCCAGTGACTCACGCTATTCCTTAATTAGAGGTTTATTTCTGTGCATTCATTTGGTTAGTGTTTGGATCTCTGTTTGGGTAGGGCGCACTCATGAGATTTTTTATTTGATCCACTCAGTATTTAATGTCGGTTGCAACTTCAACTTAGAATAATTGCCCAAGATTCAGATAGAAGGCTCATTAAAACTCTCTTATAAACGGTGACTGTGATTAGTCAAATGCAACATGTTTACTGTCTGCCTGCTTGTGGCCATCATAAGTGAAGTCTTTGCACTTCGAGTTTTCAATTTGCAATTGTGCCATTTTGATTGCTAGATTGTTGCTGCTGTTGTTAATGATCATTTGCTGAGAAAACCACCTCCATGCTTTTAATAACCCTCTATTTAAAAATAAACACTTTTGAAAAGTGTTTTGAAAATTGGCTTCAAAGTGGATATTCAACTGTTTGTGTTTATCCAACGTAATTATGAGTATGATTCCAATACATTCCTCCCTCCCTAAGATGGTTGTGTTGCAAAGAAACTGTTGGAAAAGATCTGTTCTCTCCATCTCTAAAGAAAGTTCACAGCCAAAGAGTTTAATTTTCAGTGTTTCAGTATTTTACAATTGTACAATTGCAGGAAGGATTTGAAGTGTGAAGCTGAAACTTGTTAAGCTCTTCATATGACAATAGTAATACTATCAGGCTTCAAAGCCAGTTATATCATGATCACAGCTGTGAGATAAGCTTTGAATTTACTGCTGGTGCATTGACCTCAGACTTGCTACTTCTAGTCTAACAAAAGAGCATCTAGCTATTTAGTGCCGGCAATCACTTCGTGATCAAAAGGAGCAAGTTAGGTGGGGATTCAGTTCAGCATCACTGATAGTGATAGGTTGCTTAAAAGTGATGGAAGCCTTAATACACTACTTACAAGCCACAGGTTGTTGCATCACCCCTATTCCCAAATTGTCAAGAAACCTACAGCACATTCCTTTAGTACTGTGAAAATCTATCAGCTGGTTATCAACACTTCTTTTCTGTATTATTATTCCTGAACGTGCTGTAAAGTAAAAGGCAACCAGGAGTTTGTAAATGAGTTTATCACTGACCTTGGCTGAAATACACAGACTGCATAGGTTGAAGTGTTTGCCAGATGGAGGAAACCTAATGTACCATATCTGCATTTAAATCTTTTCTGACATCAGAGATTACTGTGAGAACACTGCTCTTCTGACCCCAATGTAAATGTTAAATAGAAAGTAAACCCTCATACATATTTCACTCAGTAGGTCATTAACTAGTTGTCACGTAAGCTGCCTTGTATTTTTCAAATATTTCAGATACTTTAGGCAATATAAGTCTGCTAGCTGTATCAGTTCCTTTTTATCACCTCAGGGAAGTCTGATGGTGTTCTCTGTATTTCTTTTCACTTTCATTCATTTGATATAGAAACCTTAATGTACTGTTTCATCATAAAGTCATACAAACGCCCTTTTGGCCCAATATATGCTGATAATTTTGCCCACCTCTGTCAGCCCTGTACAGGGAGGCACCTCCCAGTCTCCAGCTAAGTGCGATCACCTGCCACTCATTTCCAACGCATCACCTGCAGCCTGTTTAAACCCAGTTTTCATTGAACCAGTTGCCCTCACTCTTCAGTTACCTGTTATATTTGCTTGAGTTTTGTGGCACCTCATAGCCTGTTGTTGTGCAGTTTATTAGTGAAGTACCATTTACTGCTACATTGTCTCTGCTGCTCTGATTTTGGGTCCATGCTTCCTGACAGGAAGGGTGAACCTGTCATGGACCCAGCCATGTTTGTTTGCCTAAAGGTAGAAGTCTGTTGATATGAACGCATGACTGAGAAGCAGCAGGAAACCATTGCCACTCTCAACCAACTTTCCATCTCGTTACAGAAGCCCCACGGTAGTCACACTCCTCACTCTGAGCCCTGGATTCTAGTGCCTGAAAGCTTCAAAGAATCCTTAAACCGATGCTGCAACTTCCCGTCCCAGTGCATTTTGCACTTCCAGCTCCAGCCATCTCTGTATTTTACAGACCGAGCCAAGATTGCCTTCATCTTCTCAGTCTTGACTGGGCAAGTTTTGACCTGGGCCACTGCTAACTGGCACAATAAGACCCCCATTTGCAACAGATATGAAGATTTCACTGCCGGGCTTTCAACCATCTGAGAAGTGGAAAGGAGACAACGGATCAACTACTTCACCTGTGTCAAGGCTCGTGCTCGGTGCCAGATCACACCATGGAATTCAGGGCCTTTACTGCTAGAAATTTGGAAATGATGCTAGCACATTACCACCACGGCCTCTCAAAGAGCTTGACAGATGAGCGGTCTATCCAGAAGAAGCCCACTGACCTCGAGAGCCTCAATACTCTGGCTTTCTGCACTGACAAATGGCTCACCTCCAGATCACCTGCTAGATTCCAAGTTCTGTTCTATCAAACATTTCAGGCTGCAAGGCCCTCCTCAGTAATGCCCCCAGAACCCAAGCAGTTAGGGAAAGGTAAGACACACAAAATGCTTGAGGAACTCAGCAGGAAAAGCAGCATCTGTGGAAAAGAGTAAGCTGTTAGTGTTTCAGGCTGAGACCCCTCACCAATCCTGACCTCGGCCCGAAACGTCGACTGCTTACTCTTTTCCAGAGATGCTGCCTGGCCTGTAAAGCTCCCCCAGCATCTTGTGTGTCGCCTTGATTTCCAGCATCTGCAGATTTTCTCTTCGTTAGGGAGAAGATCCTTAAACCCACCCCACCCCCGAGCATAAACAAAGGTAGCAAATCAACTTGTGGAGCAGCTGACCACCAATGCATCAACTGCCCACTGCAACTGGGAAATGGTGCCACCAGGTAAGATGAAGGGCCTTTCCTCAGCCCCTCATTCCAGCAGCATAGCCCAACTCACACTCTCTGCCCTCCTCCACATTCTGATGGCTCGATCCGCACAGAAGACTCCGGTGGATTCCGGTGTGGCAGGCGACTTTCTGGACCAGACTCTATGTGTGGCCTGACCTCCCTACCAGGCCTTTCTCTCACCCCTTCTGCATGATGGTCTCTCCCAGACATCTGAGATGGTTAGGATGTGCTCAGGGCCTATGCACGAGTACCGGAGATCAACGCCAGTCTATCCTTATCTGCTTGATCGATTTAAGCAACACTGCTCTCATTCTGGAGAGGAAAGCCAACACCCTACCACCTCACGTAACACACAAAGTGCGATCAATCTCCTCTAAGGTACCACTCCTCCCCGAGGTCAACTGTTCTCCCTCTCTCCTCTGAGACCCAAGTGATGAATGACTATATCACAGATGTGCTACCATATGGCCTCATTCTCCCATCCCCAGATGGAGTAGGGTTCTTCTTTGTCAAAAAGAAAGATGTGCTCCATCCCTTCATTGACTACTGTGGACTCAACAAAATCACCATTAAGAACCATTATCCTCTTTTCTTGATGGATAATATATTCAAAACATGCCATGGGGCCAAGACCTTCACCAAACTGGATCTATGAAGTGCGTACAACCTAATGCGCATCTTCCAGAGGGATGAGAGGATGAATGGTTCATAACACTCATTCGCCACAATGAACACTTGGTGATGCCATTCAGACTTTTCAATAGTCCAACCATTTTCCAAGCCGCCTTTAATGAAATACTCCAAGACATGCCACACAGGTATATGTTCATCTACCTCAAAGACATCTGCATCTTTTCAAAGGACCCCTAAACCCATGTCTGTCACTTCCGTTCCGATCTTCATCGTTTCCTTGAAAACCGACTGTACTGCAAGTTAGAAAAGTGCCAGTTCAACAGCCCAGTCATTTCTTTCCTAGTCTATGACCTTTCCTCCGAAGGCATAACTATGGACCCAGAGAAAATGCATGCCATCGTTAGCTGTCCTCGATCATGCTCCCTCAAACAGCTACAGCGCTTGGGCTTCTCCAGCACCATTTCATCAGGAACTGCAGCCAAATCACTTCTCCTCTCACCCCACTCACCAAGTCACCTACCTCACAGGTAACCTGATTTGCTGCCACGGACCACACTTTCAAGGAGCTCAAGAGACGCTTTACCACCACTCCAATTGTCTGCCACCCGAACCCCTCAGGATCTGTTGTGGTAGAGAGGATGCATCTGATGACCAGGGCCATCCCCTCCCTGCGAGGACCAAACAGGAAGATTCACATTTGTGCCCTCCTCTTGCACAAGTTTAACCCTAAACAGTGTTGTTATGGAGAAGACAGGGAGCTACATGGGCCAAGGAGGAATGAAGACTTTGGCTGATGGAAAACACGAAGCTCTTCCTGATTTGTACTGACCACCAGGACCTCATATCCATCAATGGATCTGCCTACTCAACCCACGTCAGGCTTACTGTGCCCTTGACTTTGAGCAATTCACCATTTCCTACTGATCTGACTCCAAGAACACTAAGGCAGACACCCTGTCCTAACAGCTCAATCCAGCAGAAACAGATCAAACTTAGCCCATCATCCCATTGTCCCAGATCCTCGCCCTGATCATCTGGGACTTTGTGAACCAGATCTGCAACAGCGAGAGCCTCCTCTGCCCAAGACCCCTGACAACAATATGTATGTGCTGACAGCCATATGCTCTGAGGCACCCCAATGGGTCTACTCGTCTGCACTTCCTGGCCATCCAAGTGCACGACGGACTCTGTATTTTTCTGCAGTGCCGCTGGCCCACCACAATCACAGATATATGACAGTTTGTCGTTGGCGGCCCTCAATGTGCCCAGTCCGAATCCACCAGCCGGCAGCTCTCTGGGCTCCTACAGCCTCTACTGGTCCCATGATGCCTGTGGTCCCACATTGCCATAGATTTCATCGAGGGTTTGCCGCCTTTCACTGGGGGCCGCAGTATTTGACAGTGGTGGATAGGTGCTCCACTTCATTTACCTCCAACTATCGATCAGGACCTCCAGACCTGGTTTTCCCAACATGTAGTTCACCTCCTTGGCTTCCCTTAGGACATTGTGCCAGACAAGGGCTCACAATTTGTCTCCCATTTCTGGTGAGCCTTGTCTTCCCTCCACTGCACCTCCATGGGTTGTCATCTGGCTTTCATCCACAGGTCAACGGGCAATTATAAAGAGCCAATCAGTGATTGGAGAAATGTCTGTGTTATTTCACTGCCTCTAACTTTTCCACATGGACCGTGATCTGGGCTGAGCTGTCTCACAATCTACACACTTCCTCTGCCATGAGTATGTCACCCTTTGAAGTGCTTCATGGCTACCAATCTCTGCCATTCCCCATGGAGGAGCCAATGGTGGATTCCCAAATCTGGAATGTTGGTTCACCACATCTGGAATGGTTGGAAGAGGGCATGGAGGGCCATCCTATCTGCCAACTTCATTTACTGTTGCCAGGCCAACCACTGACACTGCTCTGGGCACAGTGTCTGACTGTCCACTCAAGATCTACTCCTGTGCACCAAATCCTTCAACCTCTGACCTCAGTTTACTCGTCCCCTCAAGATCACCCATCACATCAATCCTGTCACTTACTGTCTCCGGCTGCCACCATCCCTCAGAATCACACCTACCTCCAAGTGCCTTGCCTTAAGCCTGTTGTCTATGGACCACTCAACCCACTTGAGTCTGGAACCTTGGATCGCAGAAAGTAGCCCAGTGTATACGGACAACCAGCTGATGGCTTCACGTTATCGTGGACAGGGCATGCAGTACCTGGTTGAATAAGAAAGGTATGGCCTGAAGGAGAGGTTTAAGGTGTAATTCAGTTTCATTTAGGATCCATTGCTCAACAAAGAGTAACACCAGACTCATCTAGATCATCTTAGGCCATCACATGCCAGCCATGGGGGCTGAGTCAGGCCTGCACAGTCAGGCACCTCCCAGTCTCTGCTCAGCTAACAGAAGAAACTGACCCTCAGTTTCAACACATCACCTGCAACCTATTTAAACCCAGTTTTCATGCACAATCCTTGTTCACTTATTGGACCAGCCAGCCTTCAATCAGTTGCTCCTTGTCTTCAGTTACCTTGTTGCCTGTTGTGTTTAGTTTTTGGCCTCTCTTGTTCTGTGGTCCATCGTGGTTTGTTATTTTGCAGTTTATTGGTAAAGTATCATTTACTGCTAAATCACCTCTGCTGCTTTGCTTTTATGGATTAAGCGTCCTCTACATTTCCTAACAACCTCTACTAAACCCATTTGCCTACATTAGGCCTGTATCCTTTTGCATCTGTACAAAGGCTCTTAAGCTTCATGGTTGTATCAACTCTACCCTCTCCACTGGCAACACATACCAGATGTCAGCCTCTCTCTGTCTCATAAAACCTTCCACTCCGGTCCCTTTTCTTCTCTCCTTCATCCTATATCCTCCTGTTGTTACAGTCCTACCATCGAAGTAAAATTCTATCCAACTAATCTATCTAAGCCTTGTAATTTTTTAATCTCTATTTGATATAGTCTATCAGATGATCCCTTGATTTCCTTGCTCAATTGAGCCAAATCCAGCCCTTACAACCGAAGTCCTCAAATCCATTGAACTCCTCTGATGAATCTCCTCTGTATTCTCTCCAGTATAACCATATCCTTCCTGTAACGGAGTGATCTGAATTGCATACAATACTCCATGTACTGCTTAACCAGAACTGCGCATGGCATCCCAACTTTTAACTAACTTCTGAAGTCAAACATGCCATACACCTTCTTCACCACTTTTAGGGAACTATACAATGGAACACCATATTCCCTCTGTTCAGCAACACTCAACGACATACAATATCATGTATCTGTCTTATATTTACGTATTTAGTATTATTAGCTTTATTCTGTTACTGAATCCTATAGTATTTATAATAATGGTTGCATTTTGAGGTCCTGAAGGGCAACAATATTGCTCCATTAAAAGGATAGATGCAATGATATTACTACAGATGTCAATCTCTAATGGCTTTATATAAAGTTCTTCACTCTTCTTTATCTCAAATGCTTTATTTATTTATTTTCTAATATGGATGGTTCATTCATTTTGTTTCCTGCACCACCAGTAAGGATTTTACATAGGCGTTATTAAATTAATTGAGCAGATTGTTGAATATCCATATCTCCATTACCTTTACTTTTCAGAGAAATACCGGACAATACTAGGCATATGCAAATATTCAACAATAGTCAAAACTTTCCACATTGCCAATGATGATACGTGTTACATAGGTTTTCAAAAAAAAAATAAAAGGAAATGCACAATTATTTTTGCTTTCTAAAGTAGCTATTGTGCTTAAAAGACCTTTTCTTCCATCTGGAAATACATTACTGTCGGTGTTGATTTTAGCTGCTATTTTGCTTTCAAATTTACAAGCTGTTTGGAGATAAAGATCCAAAACCGATGTCTTTTAAGTTGTTAGAACACCAGTCAAAGCAGAAAACCTTGGGATCTTGGTGCGGAAGAAAAGTCAAATCAAGTTGATAGAAGTATGATTCCTAGTGGGATTTTGGCTGTGTTGTATGGTTCAAGAATACTCTTGAGAACCTGTACAATATTTTTCTGTAAATGTTTTTGAAAGATATTACTGCTGTATGCCATGTTATCAGTCTCAATCATGCAATTGCAGGGAAATGCCGAGTTGTAGATATGAACTACTCCATTGAGGAGAATAATCCCTGGGGGGATACTTCTGTGATAGATTAAAGGGAACTGTCGTGAGTGAAGTCTGTTCAGAAGTTGAATAATAGCTTCACAAATGGAGGCCAAGAGAAAGATGAAGCATAATAGAGCATAACAATGAACAATTCCACCCTCAGAAATGAAATACCTGAAACGAGCAATCGGTAATATTCTAAATACCTTGGCTTAGATATTGGGGTATGCCTGAATTTAGGCAAAATCTGAACCTATCACAAGTTCACAGATCTAATGCACAGCAACAAAAGATAAAAAGGCATCAGTGAGGTACAACAATTAATTGGCAAAGTTAACATGATATTGTCATTTATTGTTAGAGAAATTGAATACAATTGCAGGGAAATTGTCCTTAATTTAGGTGGAGTGTTGGTTAGAAGATATCTTGAGTACTGTGTGTGGCATTTCCATTCAGAGAGATATTAGTGCACAGGAAATAGTTCAGAAAAGATTTTGGAATGGATGGGTTGTCTCATGAAGTGAGTTTGGATAGGCGAGGTTTTATCTGCTGGAACTTAAAAAAGCAAAAGGGATCTTCATTACAACGTATAAGATCCTAAGGATGAAGAAAATATGTGGGAGATTCTAGAACCATAAGTTACTCCTTCAAGATAAGGGGTTGGATGTTTCATGCAGGGATAAGATTAAAGGTTTTCTGAAAGGACTGTGGGGCATTGGGACTCTCTTCCTCAAAGGTCAAAGTAGATTCTTTGAATACTTTAAGACAGAATCGGACAGGCTATTGAGAAGAAATGGAGACGTATACCATCAGGGTTAGATGGGAAGGTGAGTTAAGGTTAGATCAGATCAGCTGTGATCGTAAAAAAGAAAATGGTCTTAAGGAGTAAGTAGCTTACTCTTACTCCTAATTCGCACATTTATATGACAGCCTAATGTAATGCCTTTAAGTGTTGCTGGTTTGACTACAGTATAGCTGAGAAACCTGGGGGCAGCATGAATCGAGTGTGTTGCAGTCAGGATCTAATTTGGCAAAAGCACTTGAATATATTTGGTGCTCAATCTATGTAGGTAATAACCAAACCCATTGAGATAGGTGCCTTCATAGAATGCAAATCCCTTCCTTGCTGTGCTGTGGGGAGGAATTCCAATCCCAATATAGATGCCTAAAAACTGGGCTGGACCCAGTTAAGACTGCTAAAACATTGCTGAGTATAATACAAGCATTAATTTGGATCACACCTCCCCCCACCAAGAAACATGCTGTAAACTGGATGTAAAATTCTCTAAAAGCATCCTCCATTGTTTTCTCCATCAAAAGTTGCGATAATTTTGGAGCAGCACATTTTCAGATGGGAGCTGATCACAGCCGTTGCCGGGCTGTTCACGTGGAAGGCAATCAGTTAAAGAATCTCTACCCATGACAGCCCCAGCAGAGCATTAAAAATAGCAATGTAGAAGAGAAGATCACAACCTTCAGTGTCTGTGTCCATCCATACACCTACTACTCCAACCCCCCCCCCATACGATACCCTGCCCGCTGCTGCAAGTGGCCTGATGTCACAGTGCAGTGATCTATATGGTAGTGAATCACTGTGTAAAAAGTAAAATAAAGGCGGCAAGCAATGCTGGAGCAGTGCATGAATCACTGTACAAATATTTTGACCATTGGAATATGAGTCGACAGATGTTGCGATCAAAACATTGCAGTCAGAAAGCAGACCTTTAATATGTAACCTCACGGCTTTCAGTAGCTTGTTCTGCTTTGTGACTGTCATACAACAGTTCTCCTGGTGGAGGTCCAGTTTCAGTCAACAGGGAGATCAAAGGTGTGGAGACAACAGTGCTGACATTGCTGCACGTGCCTCTAACACTGAGGTGTTCGTGTGGACTTGAACTGAAAATCCCAATACAGTAACCTGCTACAACGACTAACACGAGTTAAAATTGATCATGGTTTGCATTTCACTGAGAAAAGACAACAAGGCTTTGAAATCCGTTACTTGGCATTGATCCTTTTGTGCCCATTTCTCAGGACTACACTGAATTTCAGGCAGAAAAAAATTAACCCCATGCCCCCTAGATCAGAAGGATTGATTCACCCGAAACCACAAGGTACGCTTCTTAAAGAGGAGAAGAAACTCAACTAGACATCAGCTTGAGCATCATGTTGATGAGAGGTTAGTTAATATTACTCAAATATAAATAATAAAATAACAGGTAATAATACATCCTGAATCATAAGATGGATTATTCTTTGCAGAAGAATCATGATATTCCAGACACTATGAGTTTCTCATTCTGTATTATAGTCTGGAAATTAGACTACTCTCAGCAATACTATAATTGAAGATATCCTGGCATATACTACACAGCGGCATTGGTTGCAGTTTGGGAAAGGGAGCCCCGCAAACGTATATGACATGTACTCTGAAAACTCTGAATTCTGGGTGGATCAATCAATCTGAGGAAAAATCAGTATCAAGCATGTTTATAAAATGAATGACTACTACAATATAATCTATAAGCACTATAGATTTTCACTGCACAATCCACAAGACAGAAGAAAAATACCTGTGCATGTTCTCAAGGTGCCCTTTTAGTTATTAACTTTGTCTTTGCTATAAGTATAACAATAAAGGTATCCTGCTCTCTATGTCAAATTTTAATTAAAAGTTAGTCACATAACCTTTTCATTGGCTCTTAAAATTTTTATCTCTCTTATTCAAAAAAATATTTCTCTCTATTCCATTTCCTGGAAATAATTTTATTTTGAATTAATTATTCTACCTTGCAGATTCTGATATTTGAGTTTTTAATTTTTTTTTTGGTTTGGAGCCCAGTTTAAAAAACAATCTGATTAGCTGACTTTTCTCCATATTAGATGGGGAGATGGTGTTAGTCAAAATAACTACAAGAGAAAGTAGGGATTCTGGGCTTCCTAACCCAAAGGTGTTCAATTCTTCGAAGGACTTGATTCTAGTATTGATCAAAAGGGGGCATGGAGAAAGCTTTCACCACTGTTAAAATGTTTGAAAGGGTACTTATTTTCCAGCACCCAGGGCAAGTCCTTTTCTCACTGTTACCATCAGGTAGGAGTTACAGAAGCCTGAAGGTACACACTCAGTGATTCAGGAACAGCTTCTGCCTTCTGCCATCTGATTCCTAAATGGACATTGAATCTTTGGACACTATCTCACTTTTTTTTTTACTATACCGTATTTCTGTTTTTGCATGTTTTTTAATCTATTTAATATATGTTATTGATTTACTTGTTTATTAATTATTATTTTTATTTTATTTATTATTTTTTATTTCATTTTATTTTATTTCTCTCTGCTGGATTATGTATTGCATTGAACTGCTGCTGCTAAGTTAACAAATTTCATGTCACATGCCAGTGATAATAAATCAGATTCTGATTCTGAGATCTAATAGGTGCACCAAGATCTTCTCAATGTTGATGACAGTCTTGATGAGCCTCTGAACCTCCCTGTCAAAACCACCAATAATTCCCTCCCTCCCTCCAAACCGTATCCCTCCCTCAAACTCTACTTGTGGGTCTATATGCCTATATGAGGAAAGATTCTGAAATTCCGCTATGGCAGCTGGTAGAACAAGGAACTAATGATTATCAATAGGAACAAGATGAAGAAAATATCAAAGCTTATGTTATGGAAGTGAAGTCATGGAGGAATTTTATGAAAGTGAACTTCAGAAGGCCAAAGGCCCAGCTTTGGAGAGATTGATGCTGAAGGTGACCACAATGAGTGTGAACCTTGTATCGGTGAAAGACACAAGGTTAAGTCACCACATGAGAGATATTGAAATAGGAATTTTTAGAGTTGGCTTCAAGGTGAAATCAGGATAAGAAGTTGGATGCAGTCTAATATTTTACTGGCCTGTGAATAGGAAAGAGGAGAGATGGGTCTGAAAATAGACCTGAGAAGAAAATTTACTTATGGATTTACTTAGGTAAAAATGAGAACTGTGCATGAGTCTTCACCAAGGGGAAGACACTACTGAGGCCTCAGTTGAAATGGAGAGCAGCCAATAAAAATCTTAATTAATTAATAAGAACAGAAAGTACCAGGAAATTCTGCAAGCCTGACGGTACCTGTAAAGAGGAAAAATGAACCTAATGCTTCCAGCTGATGATCTTCCAGGACAGATCAATATATTTCTTAATGTATTTTAGCCTCTGCCTTAATTCCACCCCCGTCCGCCAACACCCATTACATCTGAGGAACTCTTGAGGTTTCTCCCTCGTATCCATTGCTGCCAAGATTTTTGGATGGGTCACCCTCGACTGCGGCTCAGAACTGCTGCCAGAGTTGCTGTGTGCCTTCAGAGCAGGCAGCAGTTTTGTTGACGTGATCTCCTCAAGTGAGACAAGCTCAGGAAAAATGTATTAAGTAGCACATAGACCTCTTTGCTGCTTCCATTGACCTGACAACGGCCTTCAGCACGATCAAAGGGAACCCACTCCGGGTCATCCTCACAATGTTTTACTGCTTCAGGAAACTTCTCCTGACCATTCGCCTCTTCTATGACTATACGGTGTATCTTGTTCTTTCCGGCAGTCTGACCCACTTGGCATCCGAGTGGTGTGAACTCACTCCAGACCTGTTCATCCTGTTTTGTACCTGTCCCGAACAATGTCCTGCACAGCGTTCATTAAGGAGCATACCTGAGATGAAGACTAGACTGCTTATATTTCAGACTCCAAACGGTGAAGGCCAAGAACTTTGGGAGACTAACATATAAATTGGTATGTCGGATACTGGGTGAACGAGTAGCCTTTGGGGTGCTGCAAGTCTGTGTCTTTGCTGATGCTTTGCTGGACACTTGAGTGCTCGGTGGTGGGTGCCAATGCTTTATTTTGCTGGTGGGGGGAGAGGAGATCGTTGCTTTATTGCCGCTTACATGTGGGAGGGAGGGGAACTGGGGTGGGGCTTTGGGGTTCTAACATTTAACTGTCGTTCATTCTTTGGGGGAGCTTCTCTGCTTTCGTGGATGGTTGCGAAGAAAAGGTATTTTAGGGTTGTATAGTGTATGCTCTTCTCTGGCATTAAATGCACCTTTGAAATTTAAGACACTGTTCCCTGAAGAATGCCCCCACATGGCACAGTTGGAGTTTGATATTCACACCATTGTTCACGGGTTTCCTGAAGCCTCACGATTCTTCACCTTAAAGTCAGTCTCTATAAGCCCGAGTTCTCGCACCAACCATCTCCAGGCTCTGCAAAGCATCCTTTCGGCGTAAGCGTCAATCGCACAGAGTCATCAATTCAAGTATCTGAGAAGTGCCATCTCTTCTGACGGCGCTCTCAATATAAAAACAGCAATTCAGATCAGCAGAGACCGGTTAGTCTCTTGGCCGCATGCACTCTCATGTGATACCCCCCCGCCCCAGAAACGCTAATCTGTCAACTGAGAATGAAGTATACAGAGTAGTCCTCCTCACTACCTTTCTATAGCTGTGAGACATGTATGTTAGATTCAGGAAGCACACCAGACACCTCAAGTATTTCCATGTGATCTCTGCCGTGATATGTGGGCACCAAACCTGGAAGTTCTGGATAGGGCTGTCCTGTCATGTTCTTGAGGTTACAGTGATGCTGGACAGGCCATGTGATCCATATGCCACGTCTGCTCCCTTACAAAAGTCTCGCACAGGGTTAGTGAAGCCAGTGACATCCAGGAAAGCAATACGAGGACTGCTTCACTGACAGCCTCAAACACTGTGGCGTCCCGGCAAAAAAGCTGCAATGCTGTGCCTAGGACAAAACCTGGAGTGTTTTCAACAAAAGGCTTGGATCAGCTTTGAAGACATCTGACAGACTGAGCCTCCAGAGTCAGGGAAAGCAAGAGGCCCTCAGCTCCCCACCATCCTCAAGTGTGTCCTCCATTCCTCATCCTGCCAACCGTACCAGGCCTCACTGTCGAAAACTTAACAAACTGACATATAGAAAGTCAATCAGAAGCACGGGCATGGCTGCAGATGTTGGAAATCCAAAGCAACACACACAGAATGCTGGAGGAACTCAGCAGATCAGACAGCATCTATGGAAAAGAGTAAACAGTCGACGTTTTAGCTGAGACCCTTCTTCAGGACTGAGAAGGAAGGGGGAAGATGCCAGAATAAAAAGGTAGGGGAAGAGGAGGAGACTAGCTGGAAGGTGATAGGTGAAGCCAGGGGGAAAGGTCAGGGGATGGAGTGGAAAGAATCTGACCTATCACCTTCCAACTAGCCTCCTTCCCCTCCCCCCACCTTCTTATTCTGGCATCTTCTCTCTTCCCTCTCAGTCCTGAAGAAGGGTCTCAGCCTGAAACATCGACTGTTTACTCTTTTCAATAGGTGCATCCTGAGCTGCTAAGTTCCTTCGGCATTTTGAATCATGGAAAGCGAAGGTCAGCTATTGACAACAATCTGACTAGTTCTTGCAATGTCAGACCACTGGAAATTTTGTGAAAGCCCGACATTTTACCGCTCTCACACGATAGGCTTTTCAGGAGCAAATATATTATTCCCTATGAACATATTGTTGTCTGATAATACACCACAGACAGGTCACTATAGAGTGAGGAAAAGAGATATGAGGCAGATAAAAAATATTGTAAAATATTCAGTGAATAATTAGGGAGTGAAGTGAGACAGCCAAGTGTTATTGATTTCTCACCTACTTGCTCTCTTGCCACCTGCTGAAGAATATTTTTAAAGGCTGACCAGATATTTCAGTAGGCAGCTCATTTGTCTGCACATTTTACCTGTTTTATACCAGTATCTGAATCAACAGGAAGATAAATAAGCAGCTGAAGAAACCTCTGTGCATTTCCCTCTGCAAGCTTTTGGTGATTGCTTTTCAATCCACGTCGTAATGAAATCCAGGGCCAAAATTCAGGAGTATAATGTCTGCCGGCACGCTAAGATGATCCTGTAAATTTCACAATTTTGCACATATCTGCCCCCCCACACCTCCCTTCCCATCCACCCCCCCCCCCGCCAACAATCATTACCCACCCCATCGCAAATGCTTGTCACAGTTCAGTAATTGGGTCATTTGGATTTGTGGTCTGCAGAAAGATTTTGATCGCATGGAAATTGTTTGAGTTATAAGACCATAAGGTACAGGGGTAGAACGAGGCCATTTGCCCATCGAGCTTTCTCTGCGACTTCATCATTGCCGATCCATTTTTCCTTCTCAGCCCCAATCTCCTGCCTGTTATATACCAGACATTAAACACAACTGAATAGAATCCTGACAATGAAGATTTCAATCATACTTTTCTTATTTTTAAATAATTTCATCAAGTGCAACAAAATAAATGAAAATCTTTTCCTCAACATCCATAGCCCGCTTACTGAATTTTATCTATCCATGTTCTTTCCTGCTGCTGATAGAGATGGAGTAGAGGGTATGATGTGATCCTATAGAGATGCGGAGTAGTGGTTTTGCTGGCTGAGAGCTACTCTCTCCTTGGCATTACAGGGGCTGCAAAGAAAAGGGACACCAGGACCATCACAGAGGCTGCTGAGTGAGCCTCCGGATGACTATGGATCAAGAGGTGTGACCTGTGCACTAGTGCTGTTGGGACACAAAGCAGGGCCTGATCAACCCTGGCTGTGTCGCCAGGGCGAGGGTGTCTGATGTTGAAAGACCTGAAACAACCAATTAGCCCCGGTTACATCACTGATGATTATAGGATGTACAGTACCTTAGCATTATAGATAAAATACACACAATAATTATCAGAGAAAATGATGCAATATTGTTGTTGTTGAGTGGCCTGTTGAGCTGGCTTGTTAGCTTGCAGACGTTTCGTTACCATCTAGGCAACATCATCAGTCCATCTTCGAATGAAATGCTGGTGTGTGTGTGTGTGTGTGTGTGTGTGTGTGTGTGTGTGTGTGTGTGTGTGTGTGTGTGTGTGTGTGTGTGTGTGTGTGTGTGTGTGTGTGTGTACACCATTTTCTATTGGTTACATATTATGTAATCAGCAACTGGTTCATTAAAATCCAATTGGGTGCTAAAGTGTTGCCCGGGCTGGGTTAGTCAACTGTTACGTAGCATTAACGTCCTCTTCATTGATTGACACGTGGAATCAGATGTGAATTGGCTCTTGGCTCTGGACTGACAACTTGACGCCAAAGTGGGATATAAACTGGGGTGCAATACTAACCTAAGCTGTCCCTACTAGTATAAAGAGTATTATGATGTCAATTACAGATACTAAATTAATTAACGTTGTGAATATAGCTATAATATTATTATCTTTACTAAGTATCACACTGAATATCAGAATTAGAGAAATCCACATGTTTGAAGTCACTAAAATGTTTAAATATTTCACATTCTGGGTAAGGCAATTTGCTGGGTCAGGTGAGCCAGCAGGCTAAATTAACCTGAATTCAATGTACTATTTCCTTTGCTTAGTTTGGGCACTTTGCCAGAATATTAGAGCTCACATGGATTGGGATAACAGTTAAGGAAGACAGGAATAAAATATAAAAGAAATAAGACAGACTGTGCTATAGCAAACATGCTCATACTAATGCTAATACAAAACAAATAGTGATATTTATGTTGGAAATGTTAGATTAAATTCTGCATAGACATTTATTCAGGTGGTGGGTCCTTTTGTTTTGGCTGCGCAAAGTATTTGTTTTACACAAATACAGCTGGAGTTTAAACAATGGGCTGGCCTGCGGCAAGATAAAAATGAAATACTTTATTTCCTATCAACTCCACACATGTTGTCGTGACGTGAATTTCTGTTCCGCCAGAAATCACAGCAAAATCCTTGTACTTTATTAATTATGCAAGCAACGATGAGGCCAAGATGTCATGATGTTCAAAAAGTTGGAATTATTTTGCACTCTTTTCCAGACCTCATATTCTAGTTTGACTTTTAATCTAGAATAATCTTTTCTACTAGAGGATGGGAATAATCCATATCTCATCAAATTGAAGGATTTTGGAACTCTGCTGCAAAATATTCTTCATTTGCATACAGCATTGTTTGTATCTATGAAAAACCCTCTACATCACCACTGCTGTATGTGTTGTCTCAAAGCTTCAAATGCGTGGTGTCTCTATGTTGCATACAATCTGCCCATCTGTGATATTTAAGGGATTCATTATTTTTATAACATGGAAATGTTGACTGTACTGGATCAATCTAGACCAAATTCAAATACAAATCTTTGAGGCAAAGGGGCATTTCAGCTCACTTAATGCAGTGGCAATTCCTCCAAAATCTATAGTGGGTGCAAGGAGTGATAAGATATTACATTACATGTTGCTCTTTTGTGGCAGGATAATTGGTAGCGTGGAGGAGCAGAGGGATCTGGGGGTACATGTCCGCAGATCCCTGAAAGTTGCCTCACAGGTAGATAGGGTAGTTAAGAAAGCTTATGGGGTGTTAGCTTTCATAAATCGAGGGATAGAGTTTAAGGGACGCGATGTAATGATGCAGCTCTATAAAACTCTGGTTAGGCCACACTTGGAGTATTGTGTCCAGTTCTGGTCAGATGTGGAAGGATGTGGAAGCATTGGAAAGGGTACAGAGGAGATTTACCAGGATGCTGCCTGGTTTAGAGAGTATGGATTATGATCAGAGATTAAGTGAGCTAGGGCTTTACTCTTTGGAGAGAAGGAGGATGAGAGGAGACATGATAGAGGTATATAAGATATTAAGAGGAATAGACAGAGTGGACAGCCAGCGCCTCTTCCCCAGGGCACCACTGCTCAGTACAAGAGGACATGGCTTTTAAGGTAAGGGGAGGGAAGTTCAAGGGGGATATTAGAGGAAGGTTTTTTACTCAGAGAGTGGTTGGTGTGTGGAATGCACTGCCTGAGTTAGTGGTGGAGGCAGATACACTAGTGAAGTTTAAGAGACTACTAGACAGGTGTATGGAGGAATTTAAGGTGGGGGGGGGGATATATGGAGGCAGGGTTTGAGGGTCGGCATAACATTGTGGGCCGAAGGACCTGTAATGTGCTGTACTATTCTATGTTCTATGTTATGTCACCAGGTGTGTACATTATGCTGTTTTGCTTGAAGCCATCGCAATTGTGGGTATCAGAAATGCAGTCGATATTTCTTCACACTGCTATTTCATGAATTATTACTTTGAAGTAAGGTGCACAGAGTCCAGGAGAAAACTGCTTCCTACACTGGACTCTTTTAAAATTAATGCCTCGTTTTCAGGCATCTCAGAGTTAAGGCAATTAGCAATATGTTTGTCCATTGCATTGAAGATAATACTTCTGTATCCTGAGGTTATCAGGATATTAATAAATGATACTGCTTCCTCTTCCTGTAAATCAATTGATTTTACAGAATGGAACATGAATAAATTGTGCCACAATTCATTGTCTCAATTATATTTAGAAAAGCTTGCAACTGTGAAAATCCATTTTGGTTTGATGGCTGTTCTGTGGAGAGTAGAAAATAAATGAACCTCACCAGGTTCTTTGTTAATGTATCTGTTACCTCATTGGCACATTTCAAAGAATTGACAACTTTCCACAACCTCTCTAGCGGAAGACAAATGTCCCTCTGGCATAAAAGATCAATGTTGCATTGAATTTAAAAGAGAACGTCAAAGTGCCGTCTGGGGCACTAAATTAAATTTCAACAGAACACACAGATTAAGAATACATGGTTGCCTAGATCCAGATCCAGTAGTCTCTGTGCAATATATCCAAAGTCATAATATATTTGTCACCACCTATTTTCTGCATTCCTGCACAGAAAATGCGATAACTATTATGAATTTTACTCCCAACAGTGAAATTTCTCAGAGTTCCACTTTCAAGGTGTTTATGCTATGCTCATTTGCCTTAGAGCATTAAAGTGATTTCATATTATTTCCTTATTGGTGTTCTGCTTTCACCAAATGAACATCTGTGACTACTAATCTTGTTTTTTTAGGCGAAGGTGAAAAAAGTCAGGTGGGGTACTTCTATAACCTACTGAAACTAGTAATGCACTTCCATGGATGTGTGAACTGAGGCAGGTGTACAAAGGGCAAATTAAGCCTCAAACGGTAGCCAGAGTTGAGAAACATGCAGCTTTTCCAAAAATATTAGTCAACCAAGAAGAGGTAAGTTTTTTTTTTAATCGTGCTCAAGGCCAGCAGAAGGAGTAGTCTTCTCTTGAGCTTAGATATTTTCCACCTTAGGCTCCATTCAGCTGTCTCCCCTTCCCAATCGAAAGATCCTCCCAAAAGCCCTCCCAGTGCTTTCTTTTCAACCTTAGCTCGAGTTTTCTGAGTTTTAACATTTTCTGGGCCGTTCCGTTGAGTTTGGGGCTTCTTATGCTCAACATAGCTCATTTACTTTCCACCAGTAACAGCGTGGTTCAAGCTGAATTTCTCCTTGAACTTTTCCCAATACATCAGTATTCTTTTGGAATATATCATGAGAAGAGAAAAAACTTCCTAACAGTATAGTGGAAAAATGAAAGTGGCCGTTATTCCAGGTATTCTCCTAATTCTCTGATGTAAGGATGGACTATTGGCAAAAGCCCCAGAGAAGGAGCACAGGTTGTACCTCGAGTCATAGAACACCACAGCACTGAAACAGGCTCTTCAGCCCATCTAGTCCATGATAAACTATTATTCTGGCTGGTCCCATCGACCTGCAACTGGACCGCAGACCACTATACCTCTTCATCCATATACCATTCCAAATTTCACTCAGATCTCTGTGACTTTGAAATGGAAGATAGGGAAAGCATGTTGCAAAAAATGACCATCAAGATCGGTGGAACTTGACAAAGTTCAGATGAAGGGTCTCGGCCCAAAACGTCTACTGTACTTCTTCCTGTAGCTGCTGCTTGGCCTGCTGCGTTCCACCAGCATTTTGTGTGTTCCTTGAATTTCCAGCACCTCAGATTTCCTCGTGTTTGGTGGAACTTGACAAACTTTATTGGTGTTACCAGCAAACAGCAAAGGAAGTGCGTTTTGGAACCCTGCAATAGCCTATGAATTTCAGTGGCACAGCACAGCTCTAATTCAGACTCTGCTCCAGGCATGTAATCTATTTCATTGTTAAATTGATGTTAATAGCCTTTAGCAATTTATGCTATCATCTCAACTCCCCCATCGGTGATGTATCATTAACACACTTCATTTATCTGTTTTCCTCCATGTAACCCTGAATAGCATTTTTTTTATCTTTATTTTAATTTCAAGTATGCTAATGTTCAAATTTCACACTCACTCGATGTCAGCAACACCAAGGAGCTCATTATTGGCTTGAGGAGGAGGAAACCAGAGATCTATGAGCCGGTCCGCTATGGGGGGAGAGTCAGAGGTGGAAAGGGTCAGCAGCTTCAAATTCCTCAGTGTTATCATGTCCTGAGCCCAGCACGTCAGTGTGATTATGAAAAAAGTACGGCAGCACCTCTTCTTCTGTAGAGGTTTGTGAAGATTCAGCATGACATCTAAAACTTTGGCAAACCTCTATTAATATGTGGTGGAGAATTTATTGGCTGGCTGCATCATAGCCTAGAATGGAAACTTCAGTGTCCTTCAACAGATAATACTGTGAAAAGTAATGGATACAGCCCAGTCCATTATGTGTAAAGCCTCTTCCACCACTGACACATCTACATGGAGCATTGTAACAGTAAAGCAGCAATCATCATAAGGGATGTCCACTACCTAGGCCATGCTCTCTTCTCACTGCTGCCACCAGGAAGAAGGTACAGGAACCTCAGGACTCACACCACCAGGTTCAGGAACAGTTATTGCCCCTCAACCATCAGACTTTTGAACCAGTGGGGATAAATTCACTTATCCCATCGCTGAACTGTGCCCATAACCGATGTACCCATTTTCAAGGATTCTTCATCCTATGCTCTCAATATTTATTGCTTATTTATTTATTTATCTATCTCTCCATTTTATTATTATTATTATTATTGTCTTATATTTTAATTTGCAGTTTGTTGTCTTCTGCTCATTGTTTGTGTGTTCGTCCTGTTGGTGTGGTCTTTCATTGGTTCTATTATGGTTCTTGGATTTACTGTGTATGTCTGCATGGAAACAAACCTCAGAGTTTGTTGACACGATGACACATACATCTACACTTTGAATGTTGAAATTTGTCTGCCAGGAGGTCTGAACTATGTTCTGCCGTGGCATGGTAAAGAACAGCTTGCAATGTTACACTTACCACCACCCAGAAGCCATTATTGCTTCTCATTCTTTAATTTTAAGAAAGGTACACTATATTAAATAATTTACCTGGGCTGTATAGCTCTGCGATACTATGCTTCAGTTGTTTTTATTTATTATTTATTTAACAGCTATAATTTCTCTCTACTGTTTTAAAGTATGGATACACAGCTTGTGTAGTCCCTGGTTATACAATATTTAACATATTCTCCTCTATGAAGAAATAAAATTACTTCTTACCTAAGGTTTAAGGACACAACTGTTCACAATAGTATCCCATACACATATTAAATAAAACTAGCATGCACAAAGAAGGGTATTGTCACAATCCTTTTCCACACAGTGCCCAGGGTGTTTGTCAATGCATGACTAGGCTGTAAAAACTTCCACTTATTAATAGACCTTTTACAAAGTTCTGTCCCATTCTAATCAAGTCAAACTCTGCACGTTTTATTATTAATTTGCCAAAAAGCACTCCGTAGAATTCAGTTTATTGCCAAGTATGAGTGCTTGCAAGCTATTGCCCTCCGAGCACGTGTATATTAAGCCACGGGAAGAAAGTTGCTAAATAAAAGATACTAGCCCGGAAGCTCAGACAGGTAATACGGAGTTCTTGAATACTGTGCAATAGATTTTAATCAGGAAACCAAATCCTTAGTGGATCATTTGCACAGTTTTGTAAATTCTTTGCAAGCTTTCTCTATACAAGACCTACTTAACCATGCAAGCTGATGATTGGACGTTCCTTACATCAAATTCAGGGGTGCACACGTGGCTGAGAGGTAGCATGGGCTACGCATGTTAGAAGCCTTTATTACGAAATAAGGCCTGCTTTAGTGTAACTTGTTTCAATGTGATCAGGAATACAAGGCCCATTGCTTGGGACCACTTGCAGTTAGATCTCTTTCTCCTCACTACAAACACCCATTGAGACCACTCACCTTCTAGCCTTAATCTGAAATGAAAATAAGCCCACTCCCCTCTATCATAAACAACAGTTCCCCTAGCACATTCTCCATCAGATATCTATACATCACCTGAACACCAGCAGGCAAATACCCTAGATAGCGTGGACATGGAGAGGGTGTTTCAAATGGCGGGGAAGTCTAGGATCAGAGGGCTTTGTCTCATAATACAAGGATGTCCCTTTAGAACAGAGGTAAGGAGGAATTTCTTCAGCCAGAGTGTGTTGAATCTCATTGCTACAGATAGCTAAGGAGGCCAAGTCATTGGGTATATTAAACCAGAGGTTGAGAGTTTCTTGATTAATAAGAGTGTCAAAGGTTGCATGGAGAAGGCAGGAAAATGGAGTTCAGAGAAATAATAAGTCAGCCACGATGGAATGGTGGAGCCTTCTTGATGGAGCAAATGGCCTAATTCTGCTCCTATGTTATGGCCTTTTTTGAAGTTCTAAATCGCTCCAACTGCTCTGATTTTTCTCCAGTGCATATCAGCCCACACCTGACAGGACAGGAAAGGCAAAGGCTTGTATGTGCAAGCAGACACAAGCAAGAGAAAATCTGCAGATGCTGGAAATCCAAGCAATGCACACAAAATGCTGGAGGAGCTCAGCAGGCCAGGCAGCAGCAAAACAGTAAACACTCAACGTTTCGGGCCAAGACCGTCTATTTTGCCCAGTGCCTTGGGTCATACATGTAAAAAGAATACAGTACTTGGAGTGTCAGCCTTATATGTAAAACGTGCACTTCCAGACCACATATCAGTGACATAAAGCATCTTTTAATGTGCAAGAGATTTTGCAGTTTTTTTATAATGAAGATGGAAGAGATAATTAAAATTGTAACAGATATTAAAAGTAAATATAACATTGAAGAAGAGTTGACATGGTAGTGAGCAAAAAGTGAATTTGAAGTAAAGTTAATAAGAAAATGCCAAACTATTTACTATTCAATTCATACTGAATCAGAATCAGGTTTATTATGACTGAATTATATGGAGAGAAATTAATTGTTTTGCGACAGCAGTACAATGCAAAGACATTCAATTACTAAAAATTACAAAATAAATAAACAATGGCAAATACAAAATACTGAGGTTCTGCTGGTGGACTATTCATAAATCTGGTGGCAAAGACAGTGTTTCAAAATATTTTTAACAACAAACCCTCTTCAGAACTGACACTAGGGATTTCAGATGGCACAGGGAGCAAGTGTAGTTTATACAATTTAGCTGATCTCAGCAACCTCTGAATTCATTTACTGAATGGGAATAGCACAGTCAAAGCCAGCATTTACCACTGTACCCAAATATCATTGAAAAGGAGCCACTGCAGTCTTTGAGGGGTAAGTACCCATGGAGCTGTCGGTTTGGTACTCAAAGCAATGGTGAAGAAATACCAAGCTACTTCTAAATTAGGATAGTGTGTGACTGCTAAAGCTATTTGAATATGATGGTATTTCTTTTAGCATTTGTCTTTGTTCTTGATACAAGTTTGGGAGATATTATTAAAGAAGCCTATGAATGTCAAGAGGACATGAATATAGCCTCTTCCATTTGAGGTGATCATCATCCGGCACTTATGTAACTCAAATGTACTTCCCACTCTTGCTGCATGTCAGAAGAGACTACTTCATAAGCAGTTGCAGACAAGGCAATATGAAGAGAGACAGGCATTGTTAAAGTTCTGGGTGTTAAATAGTGATCTATGCTATAAAGAGCAAATGTGTGGGATGCTTTATGTGATGACCTCTATAAAGATGCTCTTCCCACTCACAGTTAAGGCTCAAATGTAGATTTTTTTAAATGAGTTAAGTCCTATGATGAGAGTAAATAGATTGGTTGGAGAAAAAAACTGCTTCTATTCTGCAACATATGTATATATTTCAGCAAGTATATTGATGAAAGATTGATTTAGATGGGTTTATGTGTTATTCAATTCATAATATTGATGATGTTTTTAAATGGATAAAACAAAATGTCTTCATGCTGAAGAAATATGACATGTTTGATCATTTGCACACTTCACTGCCTTTTCACAAAGTTCCCTCCCAAAAATATTACTTACACCTCAGTTCTCAGAGGAAAATACATGTGGGCACTGACCTGGGATAATCTCTAATCTTCTATCTTTTTTTGTAAAAGATAGAATGCAAATCAGATGTGCAAAAATATGCTTAAAGAAACAATAATGTTTATTTAATGTAAAATATTTTCAGTTCCACTGTTTTCTCTGTGTTGATCATTTATACATGTAACCCCCTGGGTCGCCTCAGGCTCGCTCAGCTCATTCTCGTCTAGGGGGAGCAGCCTTCGGCCCCGCCAAACCGGGTAATCAGCTGGTGTGGATGCTGTGTGGTGTCCCCGCCTCGCCCAAAAACAGACAGTACACCATGTGCGATTAAATGAGTACAATTTATAAAGGTTACTATAACTAAGTGATTAATACAGTATATATGAAGGAAAAAAATAAAGAAAAGGCATCCAACTTATCAAAGTCCAAACCACTTCGTGCACAACCGTTGGAGCTCAATTACTGAAGTCTTCTGGCCACCATTCGATCCCCTCCGAACTCCTCGGCTCACAGCTCAGGACCATCCGAAGTGGTCAACCAAGCACATCTAGCTTCATCTCCTCTCCTCCGGGTACCTCCTGGCCTCGGACCCCCTCTTGGGGTCCGTTCCTCGCCCAGTTTACAGCATCGCGTCCTCTCTCTCTCACCCCCTCGCGACGATCTCCCCAAAAGCCTGCCAACAATAGCTTACAGACTCAGAAGAAAGAACAACATTAATCCCAATTGGTTTACAAAGGAATATAATTCTCATTATCAGTAAATTTTAACCCAAACAAGCTTCCAGCACTCTCTCGCAACAAAGAAGCATTCCTACTTTTAACAAAACAAAGAAGCCATTTTGATTACATACACAGTAACAAAGAAAAAAGAAGAAACCCCTTTTACACTTTCCCCCCACCAAATAAAAGTCATGTCCTCATGACTATTAAATAACTCGTCACCTTTTCTGCCAACACACCGTAACCCAAGCACAAACAGTGACATCTCCTCCCCACACAGTAAACCTCATGCCCTGTTCCTCAGGTGCTACATAGGCCAACTATCTGGGAGTTCCCTAAGCCTTCTGAGACCTCCGTACCCCCTCACCTAAACCCTTCAGGCTCGGACACAACTCGGGATACCTTGGGCCCACTACCAACTCCTCTCTCAACCTCTCACTCATGCCCCCCACTGCACACAGCTAACCCTCCCCGCTACACCTGACTCAGTGGGGGAAGGGCCAAAGGTCTCTTCCTCAATCGAGGGAAAGTCAGCAAAAGGCAGCATGTACCACACATCCAGCACATCATCCATCGAATCTGTATTCTTCCTCATTTCTGCAATCGGTAGCTGCTGTTTGATCTTCTCCAAATGGAAATATGTGGCCTACACTGCTCTTGCAGTCTCTTCAGCCTCCTGTTCAGTATTCACTGCACTTCTCTCCAGCTTTTTCTTCCTCATGACCTTCCAGATCAACTTTCTCCAGTCTCTCCATCTTCATTTCAAACTTGATTCTGTAGAGACAGTCACTCATGAGCTGCGACCTTCGCCAGCCCTGACACGTGTCCAGAAAACACTTTAACTCTGTAGTTCTCAGCCGCTCCTGCAACAACCTCACTTCATATTCTCCCGAGGCAAATCCAAATACCAAGAGATCATCCACATACACCAAAACTCCAAACGCCTCCACATCCCCCATGGTCTTCCACATGCCCCGCGGGAAGGTTGCAAGGGCTCCAGATATGCCCTGTGGCATCTTTTCAGACCGGAAGACTCCTAGGGAATTTAGAGGATCACACCCTCAGATACTTCCCCCAGGCTGTACCACCACCGGCTCTTGTTTGAATTCGGTATAGGCCCAATGCTGCTACACACGTCTACACAAGCAGCATCGACAATGCCTCCAAACAGCACTCACCCGCCTCCTCCGGGCAGGCCCCCAAGCGCACCAGCAGGATATTAGTTCTCTCTAGAACAGAAACGCTGCCATCTCAACAGTGTCCGGACACATCAGCATTAACGATTCATGAACCTCCACTTTTGCCTCCAAGAACTCCATTTTCACTGACCAACAACCGTCGTCTGGATAATCTCCGGCACTGGTACCCCAAATCTCCAGTGCCCTCAATGTTGTCAAGGGTAAATGCTTCCAATAATGGTTATAAAACAAACTGTACAGCAACTTAACTGGCGCCCCAGTGCTGAGGATGGCTTTAACTTGATTTCCATCCATCCGTAACAACACCTGTGCGCTTGGTCCCTCTAAGCCCTCAGGAATAGGGTCAGTTCCTTTTGGGAGTTCCTTGGTACATTGCTGGGAATGTGCTCCCCCAGAGACCCCAAGCCATTCCCCCACTAGGCCTCCTCTAAGTTTCCCGACACCTCTCGGATCAACAGAACAACTGATTTCCTTGACAGAGCTCTTTGGCACCGCAAGTAATTTATCTGCCCCGCTAGCCAAAAGGGATACCCTAAAAACTTCCCACCAATCTCCTGCCACAGATATGATAAGCCCCCCAGCTGTGGCATTTGACTTCCAGTTGAACCAAACACATTTTCCCACACTTTCCCAGAACTGGCAGCGTCACTTCGAGGTAATTGCGCCCGACAGTTCTAACAAAGTCACCAGCCCGCCTACTCAAACTTTCAACCCGTCCCTGTCGCTTTTCCTCAGCCAAGCACTGCCACTCACCCAACAACTCCGAGGCCTGCTCCACCCACGCCTCCGCCCCTTTAGGGCTGGACATTATTCCAACAACCGGGCGGAGCCCACCACTGCTGAAACATCCCAACCTGTCACTCCTCACTCTCCAAACAGTACGGACAACCCATGGTCCCACCACTATTTCGTCAGCGCTAGTCGGAACTCGAACAACGCCCTCTGGGGCACCAACAGCCACCCCACCCAACACACATGCAGAGATAACCAGCAATTGCACACCTGCAAAGGCACACCAGCTCTTCCCGTCTAGGGGGGAGCAGCCTTCGGCCCCGCCAAACTGGGTAATCAGCTGGTATGGATGCTGTGTGATGTCCCCGCCTCGCCCAAAAACAGACAGTACACCATGTGCGATTAAATGAGTACAATTTATAAAGGTTACTATAACTAAGTAATTAATACAGTATATATGAAGAAAAAAAATAAAGAAAAGGCATCCAACTTATCAAAGTCCAAACCACTTCGTGCACAACCGTTGGAGCTCAATTACTGAAGTCTTCTGGCCACCATTCGATCCCCTCCGAACTCCTCGACTCACAGCTCAGGACCATCCGAAGTGGTCAACCAAGCACATCTAGCTTCATCTCCTCTCCTCCGGGTACCTCCTGGCCTCGGACCCCCTCTTGGGGTCCGTTCCTCGCCCAGTTTACAGCATCGCGTCCTCTCTCTCTTACCCCCTCGCGCCAATCTCCCCAAAAGCCCGCCAACAATAGCTTACAGACTCAGAAGAAAGAACAACATTAATCCCAATTGGTTTACAAAGGAATATAATTCTCATTATCAGTAAATTTTAACCCAAACAAGCTTCCAGCACTCTCTCGCAACAAAGAAGCATTCCTACTTTTAACAAAACAAAGAAGCCATTTTGATTACATACACAGTAACAAAGAAAAAAGAAGAAACCCCTTTTACACTTTCCCCCCACCAAATAAAAGTCATGTCCTCATGACTATTAAATAACTCGTCACCTTTTCTGCCAACACACCGTAACCCAAGCACAAACAGTGACATCTCCTCCCCACACAGTAAACCTCATGCCCTGTTCCTCAGGTGCTACATAGGCCAACTATCTGGGAGTTCCCTAAGCCTTCTGAGACCTCCGTACCCCCTCACCTAAACCCTTCAGGCTCGGACACAACTCGGGATACCTTGGGCCCACTACCAACTCCTCTCTCAACCTCTCACTCATGCCCCCCACTGCACACAGCTAACCCTCCCCGCTACACCTGACTCAGTGGGGGAAGGGCCAAAGGTCTCTTCCTCAATCGAGGGAAAGTCAGCAAAAGGCAGCATGTACCACACATCCAGCACATCATCCATCGAATCTGTATTCTTCCTCATTTCTGCAATCGGTAGCTGCTGTTTGATCTTCTCCAAATGGAAATATGTGGCCTACACTGCTCTTGCAGTCTCTTCAGCCTCCTGTTCAGTATTCACTGCACTTCTCTCCAGCTTTTTCTTCCTCATGACCTTCCAGATCAACTTTCTCCAGTCTCTCCATCTTCATTTCAAACTTGATTCTGTAGAGACAGTCACTCATGAGCTGCGACCTTCGCCAGCCCTGACACGTGTCCAGAAAACACTTTAACTCTGTAGTTCTCAGCCGCTCCTGCAACAACCTCACTTCATATTCTCCCGAGGCAAATCCAAATACCAAGAGATCATCCACATACACCAAAACTCCAAACGCCTCCACATCCCCCATGGTCTTCCACATGCCCCGCGGGAAGGTTGCAAGGGCTCCAGATATGCCCTGTGGCATCTTTTCAGACCGGAAGACTCCTAGGGAATTTAGAGGATCACACCCTCAGATACTTCCCCCAGGCTGTACCACCACCGGCTCTTGTTTGAATTCGGTATAGGCCCAATGCTGCTACACACGTCTACACAAGCAGCATCGACAATGCCTCCAAACAGCGCTCACCCGCCTCCTCCGGGCAGGCCCCCAAGCGCACCAGCAGGATATTAGTTCTCTCTAGAACAGAAACGCTGCCATCTCAACAGTGTCCGGACACATCAGCATTAACGATTCATGAACCTCCACTTTTGCCTCCAAGAACTCCATTTTCACTGACCAACAACCGTCGTCTGGATAATCTCCGGCACTGGTACCCCAAATCTCCAGTGCCCTCAATGTTGTCAAGGGTAAATGCTTCCAATAATGGTTATAAAACAAACTGTACAGCAACTTAACTGGCGCCCCAGTGCTGAGGATGGCTTTAACTTGATTTCCATCCATCCGTAACAACACCTGTGCGCTTGGTCCCTCTAAGCCCTCAGGAATAGGGTCAGTTCCTTTTGGGAGTTCCTTGGTACATTGCTGGGAATGTGCTCCCCCAGAGACCCCAAGCCATTCCCCCACTAGGCCTCCTCTAAGTTTCCCGACACCTCTCGGATCAACAGAACAACTGATTCCCTTGACAGAGCTCTTTGGCACCGCAAGTAATTTATCTGCCCCGCTAGCCAAAAGGGATACCCTAAAAACTTCCCACCAATCTCCTGCCACAGATATGATAAGCCCCCCAGCTGTGGCATTTGACTTCCAGTTGAACCAAACACATTTTCCCACACTTTCCCAGAACTGGCAGCGTCACTTCGAGGTAATTGCGCCCGACAGTTCTAACAAAGTCACCAGCCCGCCTACTCAAACTTTCAACCCGTCCCTGTCGCTTTTCCTCAGCCAAGCACTGCCACTCACCCAACAACTCCGAGGCCTGCTCCACCCACGCCTCCGCCCCTTTAGGGCTGGACATTATTCCAACAACCGGGCGGAGCCCACCACTGCTGAAACATCCCAACCTGTCACTCCTCACTCTCCAAACAGTACGGACAACCCATGGTCCCACCACTATTTCGTCAGCGCTAGTCGGAACTCGAACAACGCCCTCTGGGGCACCAACAGCCACCCCACCCAACACACATGCAGAGATAACCAGCAATTGCACACCTGCAAAGGCACACCAGCTCTTCCCGTCTAGGGGGGAGCAGCCTTCGGCCCCGCCAAACTGGGTAATCAGCTGGTATGGATGCTGTGTGATGTCCCCGCCTCGCCCAAAAACAGACAGTACACCATGTGCGATTAAATGAGTACAATTTATAAAGGTTACTATAACTAAGTAATTAATACAGTATATATGAAGAAAAAAAATAAAGAAAAGGCATCCAACTTATCAAAGTCCAAACCACTTCGTGCACAACCGTTGGAGCTCAATTACTGAAGTCTTCTGGCCACCATTCGATCCCCTCCGAACTCCTCGACTCACAGCTCAGGACCATCCGAAGTGGTCAACCAAGCACATCTAGCTTCATCTCCTCTCCTCCGGGTACCTCCTGGCCTCGGACCCCCTCTTGGGGTCCGTTCCTCGCCCAGTTTACAGCATCGCGTCCTCTCTCTCTTACCCCCTCGCGCCAATCTCCCCAAAAGCCCGCCAACAATAGCTTACAGACTCAGAAGAAAGAACAACATTAATCCCAATTGGTTTACAAAGGAATATAATTCTCATTATCAGTAAATTTTAACCCAAACAAGCTTCCAGCACTCTCTCGCAACAAAGAAGCATTCCTGCTTTTAACAAAACAAAGAAGCCATTTTGATTACATACACAGTAACAAAGAAAAAAGAAGAAACCCCCTTTACACACAAGATCTTTAACATTACAAAGCTTTGCTGGAGCTTCCTAGGAATAAATACAAAGAATATTTAACACCAAGCCACAAAGGAGAATATTTTTTTTAAATTTATAGATTTGTTTTATTTGTCACATGTACATCAAAATATATAGTCAGGAGATTTGCGGTGGGCAGCCTATAAAGTTTGGCATGCTTCCAATGTCATCATAACATGCCCACAACTTACTAACCCCCTAACACACAGACTATGTTCTCTATAATTTATTTTACCGTGTGCAGACCAACTATTGTTCTGAGCAGGAAATGTTTACATAGTCTGAAAATTGTGCAGCACTCTGTGTCTTGCTGAAGGGTTTTGGCCCAAAATGTCAACTGTGCTTCTTTCCATAGATGCTGCCTGGCCTGCTGAGTTCCTCCAGCATTTTGTGTGTAGCACTTTAAATGTCTTCTTTAAATATGCACATCAATCAAACACAAACAACAACACACAACACAGGTAAATGTAGCAGACGTAAAATATTTTGATTAGATGGTGTTAGAGTTTAGCGAGCAGGTGGTTTATTAACAATGAACTACCAACTTCCATTCTTTGTTTATTGTTACAATTTGTAACAGTGCTGTAATTTGAAACACTGACAATGTAAATGCATTGAAGCCATAAAATGTTTCAAAGTAAAGGTTGTGGAACATTTATTAAATAGAATATTTATCAATTATATGTATTAACACAATTAATTACATAGTATTGCACAATTATATTAACATAGATTTTGAGAATTATATTAGATAATTTCATAATTGTATTGACACTAAATAAAACAAAATTCCAGCTGCGTGTCAACAAAGATTACGTGCACAGGAGCATTTCAGTTATTGTACAGCCACACACCTGTGCAACTTAGAGAAAATAGTACCCATACACATCCTTGGAATGTGGAAGCCAGAGCACCTGGAGGAAATCCATGTGGACACAGGGAGAACATACAAACTCCTTACAGACAAAGGAGGGAATTGAATGCAGATCAGTGATTACTGGTGCTGTAAGGCGATTGCACTATCTACTACATACTGTGCTGCACACAGTATTTTAAACAAATGATTAGATTAAATGATTGAAAGCCAGGGCACAAAGGTCGCTTTTAAGAAGCTTCTAAATATGTGTGGGTTTGGGGAGGTGGTGGTTATAGAGGCTAGAAACTTAAACAGGACACTCGAGGGCTGACGAACTCATCAGGTGAAAACTCAGGAGCCAGAGGTGAAGTGATTAAATTCCCAGATGATCAAGAGCCCAGAATTAAAGAAGCTTTGACATCTCAGCTTTCAAGCTGGGAATAGCTTCATGGAAGAGATGGGAAAATAGCATAACATGATTGGAAAATTCAAATACTACTTTTAACATCACATCATTGCTTAACCTGAGGCAATTTGGTCAACACTGATGAGTTGAGCCATAGTCAAAGTTTCAATGCTGTAGAGCTCTAAGAGTCCGTGATGTTATGACTCAATGTAAAGACCAAAACTGTGGTAATCACTGAACATGAGCTTAAAGCAAGTTAACATACAGGCAGCAGAGTTCAGAATAGTCACCACATTATCTTAAATTCTATTACTTTCAGCCTTCTGGATACCACAAAACAATTAACTTCTGCTAGAATGTGCGTCAGCATAAACCAATGCTGAGATTTAAATAAAGCTGTATTACAGTGTATATTTGGCAAAATGTTCTTTGCTTTTGCATAAAAAAAAGATAATGATGAATCACAGAGCCTGTGTATGTTATTTTCAGGCTGTGATCCTCCAGAAGCTGAACAATAACAAGTTCTTGAGCCACAATAATTATCAAGCATTCTAAAAGTAAAGCAACAGCTCAATATTGGCCAAGATATTTAACTAAAAATTCTTAAATTGGCTCCAGTAAACACTGAAAAGTCCCAGTCGAAACACTTGTAAAATTACTTTCAAGTGATTACTTCTGACAAATTTCAAAATGTTTAAAATATATTTTATTATGAATACACAGAGAATCCAATTCAATTATAATTTATGAATTGGTGGCTAATATTAAAAATTAGTTGTGTTTTCATTTTCTTGCACAGCATCATTTGTATTGTGCAGCAGGAAATCATAAACCAGCTGGCAGAGAAGTACAACATTCTGGTTCTTCTTAAGTGGACAACTTTGAAGTTTAAAGTTCAATGTAAATTTATTATCAAAATACATATAGGTCACCATATACTGCAATGAGGTTAAATTTCTTGCAGACATTCATAGTAGATACAATGAAACACAACAGGAGCAATGAAAAACTAAACACAAAATATGGACAAACAACCAACTGCAAAAGAAGACAACTGTGCAAATATAATCATGAATAAATATATAGATAGATAAACAGATAAATAATTAATGATAACATGTGTTGAAAGTGAACCTATAAGTTATGGAATCAGTTCACTATTGAGGAGAGTGAGGTTATCCTCACTGATCCAAAAGCCTGATGGTTGAAGGACAATAACTGTTTGTGAACCTGGTGGTGTGGCTCCTATGGCTCTTAAACCACTTTCCCAGTGGATGAGAAGAAACATGGCCTAGATGGTAAGGGTCCTCGATGATGGGTGTTTCTTTCCTTGTCAGATGTAATGTTGAGTCTTTATAAATCACTGGTAAGGCCTCACTTGGACTATTGTGAGCTCTTTTGGGCCCCTTTCCTTAGAAAAGATGTGCTGAAACTGGACAGAGTTCAAAGGAGGTTCATGAAAATGATTCCATAATTGAATAGCTTGTCATATGAAGAGCATTTGATGGCTCTGAGCCTGCATTCACTAGAATTCAGAAGAATGAAGGGTGACCTTATTGAAATCTATCCAATGATGAAAGACCTGATAGAGTGGATGTGGAGAGGATGTGTCCAAAGATTGGAGAATCTAAGACCTGAGGACACAACCTCAGATTAGAGGGGCATCCTTTCAGAATGGAGATGAAGAGGAAATTCTTTAGCGAGAGAGTGGTGAATCTGTGGAATTATTTGTCATAGACAGACTTGGAGGCCAAGTTTTTATGTTGCTAGATTCTTGATTGGACAGTGGATGAAGGGAGAAGGCAGGAGATTGGGGCTGAGAGGAAAATTAGATCAGCCATGATGAAATATCAGAGCAGACTCGATGGATCAAATGGCCTAATTCTGCTCCTATATCTTATGGTCTTATGGGCTCAGTGGTGGGGACGGCTTTTCCTGTGATGGACTGGATTGTATCCATTACTTTTTGTAGGCTTTTCAGCTCATGGCATTGGTGTTTCCATACCTAGCCACAGCGCAATAAATCAGGATGCTCTCCACTGTGCATCTGTAGAAGTTTGTCAATATTTCAGATGACATGCTGAAACTGTGTTAACTTCTGAGAAAGTAGAGGCACTGCAGTGCCTTCTTCGTAACAGTACTTACCTGCTCATCCCAAGACCAATTCTCAAATGATATGGCCAAGAATTTTAAAGTTGCTGACCCTCTCCACTTCCAATCCCCTGATGAACCTTTGATTTTCTCCTCCTGGAGTTAATATTCAGCTCTTTGTTTTTGTTGACAGTCATTGAGAGATATAGAAAGAATCATTCAAGGAAGGAAGCATTGCAACAATCAAGCTCATTTTTATTGCAATTAGTTTTTTATTTTAAGTTATTGGGATACAGAACAGAATAGGCTCTTCCAGCCCTTTGAGCCAGGCCACCCCACAATCACCTGATTTAATCCTAGCCTAGTTATTGGACAATTTACAATGACCAATTAAGCTACCAACCAGTACATCCTTGGACTGTGGGAAGAAACTGGAGACCCTAAGGAAAACCTATGCAGTTACAGGGAGAATGCACAAACTCCTTACAGGCAGTGGCAGGAATTGAACCCAGCTCACCTGGGTTCTGCAAAGCATTCTGCTAACCACTATGCTACTATGTCACACCAAAGATTAACCAGAGATGAGATCGCACTTTGTGAAGACTTTAACTATTAGTCAGGGAGGCTTTGATAAAGATGGTTAAAATACTAGTTAGACCACAGCTGAAATATAGCATACATTTCTGGTTACCATATAAATGCAAGGATTTAACAGCAGTAGAGAAGATCTAGAGATTACAAAAATATCCCCGTGCCCAGTAAATTCTGTGCAAGGATTGGTTAGGCTGGACTTGTTTTCTTTAGAACAGGGAAAACTGAGGGAAGATTTAATTAAAGTGCATGAAATGTTGAGAGGTCTAGATAAGATGATTTGGAAGAGCCAATTTCCCTTAACAGTGATGTTCAATAACTACAAGACATGGAGTTAATAGGTGGAATCATTAGAAGTAGGATTAACTGGAGAAGGAATGTTTCATCCAAGTAATGGCCATGGTCTGGAGCACACTGCCTTAGAGAGTGGTGGATGCAAGATCCTTCATCACTTCGAATGAGTTTTGACACATCATCATTTACGAGGCATCATATGGAATATGGGATTAATCTCAATAGTTCTCTCACAATCTTCACAATCATAATGGACTGAAAGGTTTTCCTTTTATCATAAATTTCTATGCTCTTAGTTCGGTCAAGTACTGACACACAGTCCCAGAATGTAATTCAAACATCCTCTTCTAATCTTTTATGACAGTTTACAATTGAACTTTAAAAACTGAGGTATACACCCAATAGCCCTTTATTAGGTGTGCCTGTACATATCTGCTCATTAATACAAATATCTATTCAGTCAAGCAACAACTCAATGTGTAAAAGAATGCAGACATGGGTCAAGAGGTTCAGGTGTTGTTCAGAACAAACACTAAAATGGAGAAGAAATGTGATCTAAGTGACTTTGACTGTGGAATGATTATTGGTGCCAGTTAGGGTGATTTGAGTATCCCAGTAATTGTGATCTCCTTGAATTTTCACAGATAACAGTCTCTAGATTTTACTGAGAATTGTGCAAAAGAACCCCAAAAAATACCCAGTGAGTGGCAGTTCTGCAGGTGAAAATGCCTTGTTAATGAGGGAGGTCAGAGGAGAATGGGCAGACTGGTTCAAGTTGACAGTAAGTCAAATAACCACAAGCTACAACTGTGGTATGGAGAAGAGCATCACTGAATGCACAACACATCGAACCTTGAACTGTATGACCTACAGCAGCAGAAGACCAAGAGCATACAGAAATACACCCAATAGCCACTTAATTGGGTGGTGCTCAAAATTCTTTGTAATGAGTTGACTTCAAAACAACAGGGAAGATGTTATATCCAGCGCCAGTCATAAAACTGTTGTGTAGCCTTCTTAATTAGCAATAGTAAGCAACATTGCTAGCAATTAGATTCTTAATGACCCATTGGCGACCATTCCAACTGCAAGCTTCATTTCCTTAACCAAGACAGTGCCTTGGACTAAACACAGATTTAACCATATTTCAGATTAAGAGCCCATCTCTTCCATTACAGAAGCTTAGTGACTAATGTATCAGAGCAATATCCAAGCAATTAAACGAAAATCTAAGTGTGCTATGGTGAAACCCAAAGTCTGACAATGGAAAATGGAACAAAGTACAATACAGCATAGTATAGGCCCTTCAGTTTATGATGTTGTGTCATCCCTTTAACCTACTCTAAAATGAATCTAACCCTTCCCACCCACATAGCCTTCCAATTTTCCTTCATCCATGTGTTTATCTAAGTGTCTTTTAAATGTCCCTAATGTATCTGCCTCTACCACCATAGCAGCCCATTCCACATACCTACCTGTGTAATTAAACCTACCTCTGACATCCTCCCTGTACTTACCTCCAAAGACTTTAAAGTTATGTCACCTTGTACTAGTTATTTGCACCCTAAGAAAAAGTCTCCCTAGGCTCCACCTATGCATCTTACTATTTTACACACCTCTATCAAGTCACCTCTCATCCTCCTTTCCAAAGAGAAAAGCCTTACCTTGCCCAATCTCTCCTCATGTGACATGCTCCCTAATCCAGGCAGCATCATGGCAAATATCCTCTGTACCCTCTTGAAAGCTTTCACATTCTTCCTATAAGGTGATCAGAATGGAACATAATACTCTAAGAGTGGTCTAACCAGAGTTTTATAGAGCTGCAACATTATCTCACAGCTCTTGACTCAATCCTCCAACTAACAAAGGCCAACACATTGAGGGATCTATTGACATTGATCCCAAGATCTCTCTCTTCCTCCAAACTGTTAAGAATCCTCACATTAACCCAATATTCTGCCTTCAAGTACAGCCTTCCAAAGTAAATCTCTTCAACTTTTCCAAATTAAACTCCATCTGCCTTTTTTCAGCCCATCTCTGCATCCTCTCAATATCCCATTGTAACCCATGGCAATCTTCTACACTCTCTATATCAACAACTTTTACGTTATCTGCAAACTGATTTAACCCTCCCTTCTACTTCCTCATGTAAGTCATTTATAAAAATCACAGTGAGAAGAGGTCCCAGAACAGAACAAATCCTGACCTTCAGGCAGAATAGGCACCATCAATTACCATCTGGCCTTCTGTGGGCAAACCAATTCTGAATCCATGCTATCTAGTTTCCCTGGATCCCATGCTTCCTGACCTTCTGAATTAACCTACCATGGGGAACTTTGTTAGATGCTTTATTAAAGTCGATGCCACATCCATTGTTCTGCCAGTCAATGTTGGGAAATTGAAGTCACCCGTGACAACAACTCCATTATTTTTTGCACCTTCCCAAAATCTGCTTGCCTATCTGTTCTTCAGTATCTCTGTTGCTATTGGAGGGTGGGGGGTTTACAGAATACGCTCATTGGATTGATTTCTCCCTTCTTGTTTCTGACTTTCATCCACATTGACTCAATAGATCATTGTTCCATGACGTCCTCCCTTTTTAAAGCTGTGATACAATATCTGATTAGCGAAGCCACTCCCCCACTTCTTTTACCCCCTTCCTCGTCTTTTTGAAATGTTCAAACCCCAGAACATCCAGCACCTATTCCTGCCCTTGTGACACACAGGGCTGTGGGACCAGATGGCAACCCAAGGCAGGTACTCAGGATCAGCACGGCACAACTGGCAGGTGTGTTAATAGACATTTTTAATCTCTTCCTCTCCCAGTGTAAAGTGCCCTCTTGCTTCAAAACATCACCATTTTTCCTGTACCTAAAAAGACCAAGGTAACACGTCTGAACAACTGGCGTCCTGTCGCACTCATCTCAATAATAAGCAAATGCTTTGAGAGGCTGGTCAAGGATTACATCTGCAGCTTGCTACCACCCACACTGGACCCCCTACAATTCACCTCCCAACACAACCAAGCAACAGATGATGCAATAGCCACAGCTCTACACACTATCATTACACACCTGGAGAAGAAGGATGCTTATGTGAGAACGCTGTTCTTGGACTACAGTTCAGCATTCAAAACCATAATTCCCTCTCGGCTCAACAAGAAGCTCAGAGACCTCAGCCTTCACCCTGCATTGTGTAGCTGGTTCCTGAAAATCCTGTCAGATTACCGACAGGTGATAAGAGTGGGCTCCCTCACCCCTGCCCCTCTGACAGGAGCCCCTCAGGACTATGTCCCAAGCCCCCTCCTTTACTCTCTGTATACTTATGACAGTGTCACCAGCCACAGCTCCAATCTGCAAAATAAATTTGCTGACGACACCACACTGATTGGCCTAATCTCAAATAATAACGAAGCAGCCTAAAGAGAAGAAGTCATCACCCTGACACAGTGGTGTCAAGAAAACAACTTCTCCTTCACTGTCACAAAACAAAGGACTCCAGGAGAAATGGAGACGGGCTAACCCCTATTGACATTAAACTTGAATTGAATTGAACTGAAATGTTAAAAGACCAAAAGTCAGTTTTGCATTAGATATTTCTCATGGATATTTGCCAACATTATGGGTGCCCACATACCAGTCACAACAAGATATAATCTTAAATACGTGAAATTTTGCAGATGCAACACACATAAAATGCTGGAACAACTCAGTAGGTTGGGCAGCATCTATGGAAATGAATAAACAGTCGACATTGTGGGCTGAGACCCTTCTTCAGGACTGGAAAAGAAGGGGAAGACTCCAGAATGGAAAGGTGGTGGAGGGGAAGGAGGATAGCTAGCAGGTGATAGGTGAAGTCAGATGGGTAGGAAAGGTAACAGGATGGTGAGAAAGGAATTTGGTAAGAAAGGAGAGTGGACCAAAGGAGAAAGTGAAGGAGTAGGCGAGCCAAGGGAGGTGAGAAGGCAGTTGGAAAGAGGTAAGGGGGGAACAGAAGAAGAAGGCAGGAAGGGGGGAGGGAAACATTCTTATAATTGTAAATGCTTTCCCATCTTGGAGTCATAGGGCATTACAATAATACAGACCCTTCAGCTTAACCACTCCTCCCTAGTCCCAATTTCATCATATAACTTTAAGTTCAAAGTTCAAAGTACATTTATTATCAAAGTATATACAACCTTCGCCTTATTTCCTTGCTGCAATCATTTCTGTTATTTAGTTCTGCACCAAGGTACATAAAGGAGGACACTTGTTTGATCTTGTCATTTCCAATATAGATGTCAACTTGGATTGCAGTTTTGCTTAAATGACCCAAATGAATGCAGCAAGGAAATAAGGCTGGAACATCTGGAAAGATAGATCTGTGAGCACTGACACCAAGATATGCCTCCTCAGGAGGCTTGTCTGGCCATTAGCCCTATTTGGCTGTGAAACATGGACCCAAAATACAGCTGATGAAAAGAAGCTGACAGCATTTGAGATGTGGACATACAAATGGATCCTCAGGGTATCATACATTGAAAGGAGATCCAACAATTTCATCCTAGAAAAGACTGGCACAAAACCAATACTCCAGGAAACCATTATCCAAAGGAAACTTTGCTATTTTGGACACATCTCAAGTACTGATGACACATTAGAACTGTGCTTGAAGGCAAAGTAGAAGGAAGCCACTCCCGAGGCAGACAGAGGACAACCTGAATCGACAACATCAAGAAGTGGACTAGCCTCACCGCCAGAGATGCAAGAGGTTTGACTGCAGACAGATCGCAGTGGAAGAAAGTGGTCACCGAGGCTCTGACAGAGTATGGCACATTAAGATGATGATGATATACAACCTTGTGATTCATCTCCTTACAGGCAGACACAAAACAAAGAAACCCAATAGACTCCATTAAAAAAAGGCCACCAAACACCCAATGTGCAGGAAAAAAAAACAAGTTATGCAAACAATAAAAATAAGCAAATAATATTCCGAGTTGAAGATTACAAAAGTGAGTCCACAGCCACAGAGCCAGTCACAGCCGATCCAGGAGCCCATTAGTTCAGACCACAGCTTCAGAGTGCAGAGATGTGTAAATCTCAGAGAGCCCATAGCTCCCCTATGGCCACAGCAGCAGACCTTTTCAATCTGGCCCGGCACTTCAATCAGCTAAACTGCAGGTCATTCCTCACTCTCAGTCCTGGGCCCAATGTTTCCTCTAAGGTGAGTACGTGTGCACACACACACAGTTTTTGCTATGAGCACACAATGGAATTTAAATGGCACACAAAAGGTGGTCATCCTTTAAGTATATTTCACGATCATACACAATCACATTTCTATTTCCAGTTTCTGTTGCAGATTTGCCTGCAGATTTTAGAAATGACTTACTTATACTATTTTCATTGAAGAAATTTATTGATCCACTATGTCGAATTCCAAAGAAGCATAGGATGTGAATTACAAAAGAACTGTGAGTTCATTTAAAGCAGAATGGCTTAATGAAACAGTAGAAAGTGCTCCACCGAAAGTTCATGAGGTCAGGAATATGCAGCTACAAGAAATATAGAAATAGGTGTTAACTGTGTGTATTGTCCCGATGCAAAAGTTGCTGGAGAATTTACAAGTGGGAAGAAGTGGAGTGATATTTGGAAACTTACTTTTTTAAAGCTTCACTTAGCAAGCAAATTATTTATGGACGGTGTGCAAAAGGTCCAGTGAGAAAATTCTTCATTACTTGCTGAAGGCCTGCCACATATGTTTTGTGAGATTGTGGATGAACAAGAGTGAAAACAATCAAACCGAGAGGAGATCAAAGTTCTTATTGACAGTGTTTTGCTAGCTGTTAAAGTGAATACCTCTATATATAAAAGTCACATGTTTTGTCACTGAGCAGAAAATTGCACAGCCACAAGATCTTTCCATACACTGGTCATTCAAAAATTAGAAGGAATATTTCCAGGGCCCTGCCATTTTGATATGCTCACAGGCCCGGGACCTGCCCCCTTGAATCGGCCTGTACCTGACCGTTCCAATTCTGTCTGGTGCGTAAATCAGTCAAACCTCGGCTGCTTCCTTGCTCTGGTTCTGCAGCTTCAAACCACCTCCAAGTCAGCTCCAGCAGTCAAATGTTGGCTCATTCCTCACCGTGAGGCCTGGGCCCCACCTCCTCGATTTGGCCCAAACACACTGCACAACCATCCTGCACCTTCGAGACTTCAGGTCGCACCACAAAAATGCCGGGTTGTACGGGCAGTTCAAAAGGTCAACTCCAAAAGGGAATTTGCAGGTTATTGAGCGCAGTGATCATTTTCAAGAAAAAATGTGATCAATAATGTGGCTAATAGTTGCTTTTGCTGCCAGCAAGCCATCACTGTACTTCACAAGTGCCAACTCTTTTTAACATATTATATCATTAACATCTGAGCATTACCAATGCTTAAGTGACGTCTGGTCAGGAGCATGCAGATGTTTGGAATTGCTGTTTGGAGTTTGAAACCACTGAACAGCTTCCTGCACTACCCAAGACCAGGGTTTGATGCTCCCAGAGCTATCTCAATGACATCTCACCCCATCCAATGGAAATAGTCTACTGAGATTCTCTTGCCTCTTGCAAAGTAAATAACATCTGTTTTCAGACTAACTTCTTACAGCAAGATTTCAGAGAACCAAGAAGCTTTCCTTTAGCTCAGGCCCCTACGTGTAAAGGAACTGTCAGAGATCCATTCCAATCTTAAGGAGACATCAGAATGACCTGCTGTAAATTGTGCTTCATGAGATCATACAATTTCCCGGATGTAATACTGGGGAATTCCAGCAAAACTAGAATCTAATGTAACAAGCAATGAGGCATACACAAATGGATCCGCATTGTCTCTTGTTTAGGAAGTCCTGGACTTGAAGCCCAGTGTACAGACAAGCAAACAGAAAACCAGATGCAGCCAGCAGAACTTGGCAAGATTTAGCCACACAGTCTCAATTCAGGGAAGATTCCCTTCACCTTTAAAATGTCATCCCTATTTGAAAAATAAAGAAAGGTTTTAAACAATAAAACAAGAATTCCATCATTACATTTTCTGCTTGCTTAATTAGACACTTCTTGTCCTCTTGTAATCCAAAGGTTATTTATTTTTGCTGATCTCGTCTCATGCAGAAAATCAGTGACTGACTTGAAGGATTTATCAGTAGACGAGTAGAAATTTATTGATGTGGTTTTACATGAGAAACAGCATTCACATTCTGTTATTTCAGTGATAACTTAACCTATTTATCACCATTTCATGCAGCAAAAGGAACCTAGCCCTCGCTGAAGGCCTACAGTGACTAAAATCCCATCAGTCATTCGTTAGCTTAAACTGCACTTGCTTTGCATTCTCTGGAAATTTATAACTTTTAAGTATTTTACCTAGAAATCTGAAGACAATGTAAAACATGTATTAGAATACTGATACACCCAAAGACTTGTGCCAGTTTGAATGAGTGGCCCTTCTCCATGGAAACTGTGTGCTCAATAATTGAAACAATTGTGCATTTAATTGATGCCATTTGTGATGTTTGCACTGCAGCCCAGATTCACCCCGATAATTCCAAACATTAGCACCAGTAGCACCTCACAAATTGATCCCGAGTATGGGAAGTGGTCACAGCCTTCATTTTATACTGTAGATTTTCGAAAATAATGGCAAACTGTCTTTTCATGTCAGCACGATATATAAGGTGAAAGAACAGGAATCTGATATGCTTGGTGACTGCAAAATCCAGCAGAGATGTGGGAAGTACAAACGCTCCAGAATCTGGCCGCAGTGACCGGAAATGGTTTAATGAGCTTGCACGTTGCACATGTGGTTCAGGCCAGTGAAGACATGGAGAACAAAAATCATCTTACAGCTTGGGGCGACACAGTAGCATAGTGGTTAGCACAATGCTTTACAGGACCATTGACCTGGGGTTCCCGGCACTGCCTGTAAGGAGTTTGTACGTTACACCCATGACTTCCGGTTTCCTCTCACATTCCAAAAATGTACCATTTGGTGGTCATTGTCACTGTCATAGGTTAATTTGTCACTGTAAATTGTCCCAAGATTAGGCTAGGTAGGGTTAAATTGGGGGATTGCTTGGTGTTGTTCCTAGAAGGACCAGAAGGGCCTAATCTGAATAAATAAAAAAAGCTTATACACATTGTCCCATGAATGGGAAATGCTACGGGGAGTGATGGAAGCTCTCCTCACCATTGAGCTCATTTACTTGGAACATTGCCACATGAAAGCATGAAAGGACACCACCATCCAGTCATGCCTTCGTCTCACTACTATTAATGGGCCGGGGGTGCAGAAGCCTTAGGTCCCACACCACCAGGTTCAGGAACAGTTATCACCCTACAACCATCAGGCATGGATAACTTCAATCCAATCTGATTCTATGGCCTGCAGATTCACCTTCAAAAATTCTTTACGAGTCTTGGCTCAGTAATAATTTTTATTTGAACATTTTGTCTTCTTTTGCACATTGGTTGTTTGTCACTCTTTGTTTCTGTATTTTTTTGTAAATTCTATTACATTATGTACAAGCTGGTACATCCTCTCCATGACCGACTGAATAAGCAGCGGCGCATCCTTTCGAACAGACTCGTTCAGCTCCACTGTCGCAAAAATCGTTACAGAAAATCTTTCCTACCAAGTTCAATAAGCATTGTGTAACTGGGGAACACAAATTATTGTACAATAGTCTCTGTTGTATTATCTCATACATTATTAATGCATATTATTATTTTATTATTCTGTACTTTATCAGTTAAGTCTGAACACTGGTAGTGTGGTTTTTAAATGTTGCTGGTGTAAAGAACTAATTTCCTACTTGGGATCAATAAAGTACTTCTTCTTCTTCTTCTTCTTCTTCTTCTTCTTCTTCTTCTTCTTCTTCTTCTTCTTCTTCTTCTTCTTCTTCTTCTTCTTATTATTATTATTATTATTATTATTATTATTATTATTATTATTATTATTATTATTATATTTTCTTTTTTCCTGTAAATGCCTGTAAGAAGATGAATCTCAGTGTAGTATATCTTAACATTCTGCATATGTATTTGATAATAAGTTTACTTTGAACATTGAGGTATTTAACCAAAGCAAGTACATTGGAGCTACTATGCAACAGACATAATTACATGCATCCTTTTGTTCCTAGAGAAAACAGACTGAGGACTGGAAGTGGACACTGAGCATGCAAATCAACTGTCCTGTCCCTGGTGAGTTGCACAAGAGGATGGTAACATGGGAACTGAGTTGCATCAGGAATTTTGTGTAGCACTTTATTCCTATTCAGTCAGGGGACATGACTATCACTTGGAGACTATCCTTGCACCAATAATCCCTAACTAGAGTGCAGATGAATGGTCTCACCTGCTGATTTCCTCCAATACTTTGTGCATTGCTCCAGATTCCAGTGTTGCAGTCTTGTTTCTCCATTCTTAACTTCTTACTTGACCTGCTACGAAGGTCAAAGTAAAATTTATTATCAGAGTACATACATGTCCCCACATACAACCCTGAGATTCTTTTACAGTAGGCATACTTAGCAAATCTATAGAAGAGTAACTGTAAACAGGATCAATGGACAACAACCTGTAAACAAACTGTGCAAATGCAGATAATAAATAAATAGTAATAAATAATGAGGAGGAAATTACAAGACACAAGAGTCCTCAAATGAGTGTAGTTATCTCCTTTTGTTCAAGAGCCTGATGGTTGAGGGGTAGTAACTATTCTTGAACCTGGTGGTGCAAGTCCTGAGGCTCTTGTGCTTTTTACTAGATTGCAGCAATGAAAAAAGAGCCTGGGTGGTGAAGATCTTTGATAATAGATACTGCTTTTCTACTGCATGCGGATGTGCTCAATGTTTGTGAGCATTTTACCTGTGACGTATTGGGCCAAATCCACTACCTTTTCTAGGATTTTCAGCTCAAAGGCATTGGTGTTCCGATACAGATTTGTGGTGAAGGAATTCCCACAGCACTCTTAGAACTAAGACAGAGCGATCACATACGAACATTAATCATATACTTCCAAGTCAGAGCTTTGTGTGTCCTGGAAGTCACTTTGCTGCCTTGGCCTCCCAGGTGACAGAGATAAGGTTTCTTCCTTGTGCTGTCAAGGAAGCCTGAATAGATTACTTTCACCCAGCTGGAGTGTGATGTAAATCACAGCTGCGTTGTATCATTGATCAGCATTAGTGTAAGTTTAGGCAATTTTTAGGACTGGCATTAATCACAAACTTCTCCGTGCTGAACGCAATCAAACTTCATCAACGTGTCAAGAGCTGACTTATCAAGACAAGTGGCGAACAGTCTATATCTGCCTTGTACACAATCCTGTTATGACACAGTATCCAAGAGCCTGCACTTCCCCAACAGCAGCTGCAGGAAGCATCAATTTAGTAGATTATTGAAGTGGGGTTCATTTCAACCTTCCAAGAATCATTTCTCTCAGCTAAAAGTAACAGCCTTTCCGAAAGCCCTAATGCTCGAGAGATCAAAGTATAGCCTGTTCCTTTGCTGATTGATCTCGAGCAAATGCGGTACACAGCACAAAGAACCAGCTGTCTTGCCGCTGGTCAGAAAACTGTCACACACGTCGGCGAGTGACTTGTGGATGGCGATCCACGTTAATTACTGGAGGCAGCAAAGATGCCAATACTGAAAAAACTGCGACAGGCTGAATATCATGCAGACTATTAGCATATAAGCAAATATTGATGCAGCTAATGATGTATGGACTTCTTGTGAAATCACATTCTGATTTCAACTTGCAAGCTGCAAAGGGTTTGAACAGATAAAGCCAACACACCAAAAGTTCTCACTGTAACATTGCGTTAATTTCCTCTGGCATGCAAAGGACTAGTGTTGATGCACAATGGCTGTCCTAGTAATACTGAGAAAGCAGGAGATGATAGCTACCTGGGTGACAATAGGAATACAAGACTGTTAAAACAGTAGGACCTCCACATTCCTAGCATTTCTGTTTTTTCAAGATCACACAAAGATAGTTCCACCTCTCCTTGACTCCCTACTTCCTTCCTGTAAATATTACTGTCAGCAATTCTACTTGTCTCTCTGTACATGTGAGTCTCACCCACTGAGCATTTCCAATATTTTCTATTTTTGTCCTTCTGGAGGGTTTCAGGCCAAAACGTCAACGGCACTGTATTCCACAGATGCTACCTAGCCTGTCTAGACTCCTCCAGCATTTTATGCATGTGGCTTGGATTTCCAGCATCTGCAGATTTTCTCTTGTTTTCTATCTTTAATTCAGTTTTATTGCATTGCATTATTTAGCTTAATGCGATACTGTTGATTGGCTAAAGTTGCAGATCTTGAAGTTCTATTGCATCATTCAATGCGTTTCTGTATAGTGACCACATTTTATTCAAATCCCAGCTGCTAAAATCATCAGATTGAGGAACCTCTGTGCATATGACATGCACAAAAGCTAAAGGATGCACACGGATGTTAAATGGCGTGCAACACATATCCTGGCATTACTTGTACAAAATGCTTTTGTGCATTCCAGGATACTAACAGCGCAGGTTAGCACAGCAAAAGAGATTTTAACTAAATGTTAATTAAAGGGTGTCGGACCTTATTTGGTCCACAGTTGTGGAATCTGAGAGATCAATCACATTCCTGGTAAGTCTGGCTGTAAGCGCAAAGAAAATTTGTTATCAAAGTACATACAGTATTCAGTATACTAGCCTGAGGACAAAGCAGTGGTGATCCCAACGCTCCTGTACGCATCAGAAACCTGGACAACATACTGATGACTTCTGAAGGCACTTGAAAAGTTCCATCAACGCTGTCTTCGAAACATCTTAAATATCAGCTGGGAAGGTAGAAGAATGAATGTCAGCGTGCTAATTGAAGCAAAAACAACGAACATTGAAGCCTACGTCATCAAGAGCCAACTAAGGTGGAGCGGTCATGTTGTTTGGATGAAAGACGAATGTCTGCCGAAACAGATCTTCTACTCCCAGCTGGAAGAAGGCAAACGTAAAAGAGGCAGACAACAGAAGAGATTCAAAGACGTCTTAAGAGCCAACAAGAAGAAATGTAACATCGATATTTGAATGTAAAAATGTAACAATTGTTACAAATGTAACAATTGGGAAACCAATGCCAAGGACAGGAAACTCTGGCAAGCCATCATCCAAGAAGGAACAGCAACTTTCGAAGCCAACAGATGTGCAGAATTAGAAGAGAAGAAAATGGAAAGAGAGGCAGCAACAACCAAAGCCCGATCTGCCATCTGGAACTACCTGTCCTGAATGCGGAAGAACTTTCAAAGCCAAGATTGGACTCAAAAGCCACTTGAGGGTCCATAAATAGATCGACGGAACAAAGACTATCATCCTCGACCTCGAGGGATTGCCACGACGACGATACTAGCCTGAGATTCATTTTCTTGTGGGCATTCGCAGTATGACAAAGAAATTCAACACATCAATGAACTCCACACAACCAAAATCAAACAAACAACCAACGTGCAGAAGAAGACAATCTGTGTAAATATAAAATAAGCACAAATGCATGCTGAGAACAAGAGTTGTAGACTCCTTGAAAGTTTCAATAGGTTCAACAGGTACATTTAATGTCAGAGAAATGTATATAATATACATCCTGAAATTCTTTTTCTTCACAAGCATCTGCGAACACAGAAAGTGCCCCAAACAATGAACAACAGTTAAATGCTAGAACCTCAAAGCCCCCCCAACTCCCCCCTCCCAGGCATAGGCAGCAGCAAAGCGATGACCCCCCCTCCCCACCAGCGATAAGCATTGGTGCCTCCCACCAGGCAGTCAGGCATCAATAAAGAGCGAGTCTATAGGCTGTGCAATCAATTCAGAAGTTAAGCTGAGTGAAGTTATCACTCGTTGCCTCCTTCCCTCAATTACTTCTTTTGACCAATCCCAACCTGGTCAAGACGCTCCTCATCATACTTCCAGCCCATTGTCACTGTTGATCCTTCACCCACCGCCCTCCGCCCAACCATTCTCTCCAATTCCAGATCAGTGCTCTCGCCTGACAATTTTTTTGTCCCTTGCCTAAATTCTCTGTGTCCTCCCACTATCTCCCCTCAGACAGCTTCCAATTCTCTTAACACTCTTTCACTTTAACATGCTTTTTTTGGAGTGCAATTTCATTTCAGGCCCACAGTATTATAAATAATTTATGGAAGCTTCTTAATGATAGTGTAGAAATGAAATTTAAGAGAGGGTTTTCTAAAAATACCACATTGCCAAATCAGCTCATCTTACATCTCCACCTACAGTGAATTCCTTTTCTCAATTATGTCTTCGATGGGGATTGCCTTCTTTCAGGAAGAAAATATTTAGAGACTGAACCAACACACTTCGGCCCAAAACATCGACTGTACTTTTTTCCAAAGATGCTGCCTGGCCTGTTGAGTTCCTCCAGCATTTTGTGTGTGTTGCCCGGATTTCCAGCATCTGTAGATATTCTCTTGTTTGTGATTTGAGAGACTGAACCAGTCTATTCTACCCCTCTGCACTCTCAGATCAGTCGTCAGCATCAACGGATGGATCAAAGTGGGTTTCCAGCTCAGCACGCCTTCCAGAAAACGACAATACGTATGAAGTCACAGGTCACTACAGCACAGATACAGGTGGCTGTGTCGGCCAAGTTTTTAGGTATATTTAAGGCAGAGGTTGATAGGTTCTTGACTGGTCAGAGCCGGAAGGAAGATGAGGAGAAGGCAGGAGATCAGGGCTGAGAGGAAAAATGGATCACCCATGATGAAATGGTGGAGCAGATTGGATGGGCCAAATGGCCTAATTCTCCTCCTATATCTTTTGGCCTTATTGTCATAATGCTACAGCAGAAAAACATGCTCTTAAGCCCATCTACTCCATGCTAGCCTGGTCTTCTACCTAGTCCCAGCTAACTGCACTTGGACTATAGAGTTCCATACCTCTTTCATCAATGTGCCTGTACAAAGTTCTCTTAAATGTTACAATCGAACTTGTATCTACCATTCTGAGGGGACCTCTCGTCAATCTCTAGGGGTATATCCACCCTAGTGTGCTTTAGGACAGCAAGTACAACTTGTCCCATAACCTGGATACAGTCCATGACCTTACTATTCTTCTCTATCAGTCCTATAAACTCCGTCTCTGCCCCCCAAATGCGAAATTGTGAGAACAAATCTTACTGAATGTACCTTCTATTTATAAGTCCTGCTGTTACACTGACCATTCTGCGCCAGATTGCAGCTAGACAACATTTCTACCCATATTCCTGAAGATGATTCTCCTTCATATTCCATTAATTAGTCAGGCTTAAAGGTAGGGGGTCCCATCATCTTCAGAGCATTGGCCTCCGGGACTAAGAAATGTTGGATTGAGATTTTGTTGCTTTGTCTGGGCAATGCAGCAAATACTTCTGAATTAAATTTGTATGTGTCTCACTAACAAAAGGTGATGGCAGAATAAAAAAAACATTTCCCTACAGTCTCCATATTAGTCAGTAAAGCGACCTACACATGTGTAAATATGTGGTTGTAACTTTCACAGATTTTATGTCTAAGTTTTACAACTATTTGATCATATTATATTCCAATAACAGCTACAGAATTATAGGACTTTAAAATGTCATGAACCTTAAAAAAGGCATCAATATTTTTAAAAATCCTAAATAAATGCAATTTAATGCTGAGGCAACTTCTTCCTTCCACTTGTGACATTGGAGGTCATTTATAATAAATCGGCTTGCTGCATAAGTTGTAAAGTAAGATTTGCAGCTTTGCTTTTATTGTACGTATGCAAATAATGTAGAATTTCTTTCTATATTTTGTAAATGAAAACACCCTACTCTGCAATTAATGCTCTTGTTTTTATTATATCTACAAATATTTTTAAAACAAAACATTCACCACACATTGCGATAATGTTGTGAGATGTTGTTTAAGATTAAGGGGGGCACAATGGCTGCTCCCACAGTTTCCATTTTTGATCCTGACCTTGAACCATTCTGTCTACAGTTTGCACGTTTTCCCCGTCACTGCATGCCATAGAGTTGTTGGGCACTACAACACAGAAATAGGCCCTTCAGCCCATCTAGCCCGTGCCAACCTGTTTATCTGCTTGGTCTCATCTACCTGCACCCCAGCATAGCCCCTCCACAGCCCTCCCAACCATGTACCTATCCAAGCTTCTCATAAAAGCAATTGAACTCACATCTACTAATTGAAGCCACGGTCAGCTCGTTGCACATTCGTACCATCCTCCGAGTGAGGAAGATTCACCTCTGATTCCCTTTTTTTCCCATTTTTCACTTTTCACTCTTAACCTATAACCTCTAGTTCTTGTCTCACCTAACCTGAGGAGAAAAGAACTGCATGCATTCTTTCTATCTATCTATACCCCTTCTAATTTTGTCTGCCTTAGAAGATCTTCACTCATTCCCCTGTGCTCCAGTGAATAAAGTTCTAACTTACCCAACCTTTCCCTGGAAGGCTGTATTTCCCCGAGATACTTTGGTTGGTTCCCCTGTTCCAAGGACAAAGTGTTGGGTGACCGGTTGCTACAATTCCCCCTAAAACACATGGGAGTCAGGCATTGATAGGGAGAATATGTTGCAGGAAATACGGTAGGTATGGGAATGGACTAATGTGATTGCTCTGAAAACTGGCATAGACTCAATGAATTTAATGACTCTGACAGAGTCATAGGGACATATGGAATTATCATTCATAATTGAATCGTTCTGACCAAAATGCTACTCATTTAATAGTTGATTTGAAATGGTCAACTGGAAAATAAATATGTCAGCTCTGAAAAAAGCGTGATTATTTTGCTGGACTAATGATCCAGAGAAAATAAGTTTTTAATTCCATAACAATAGCCTGAATTTTAATTGCAAATATTAAATATATATAATGGAGATCATGAAGCAACCAGATTGTCATACGAAGAAACAATCTGGTTTACTCGTTCTTCATGTGGAAAAAAATCTTCCCTAACTAGGGAAGAAAATTTACTAAATGCACAGTCATGCGATTGACCGTTAACTGCCCAATGAAAGATCCTGGCAGTTAATCCAGAAGGCTTATGGTCTTATTGTATGGGGATGAATGGGATCCGGGATCAGCCATGATGAAATGGCGGATCAGACTCGATGAGCTCACTGGCTTAATTCTGCTCCTGTGTCTTGTTAAGTTAAGAAAGTAGTTCATCCTTAGTGTCTCGGTGGAAGAAGGGTCAGTAAAAGGGTTAATGAACTAAGAAACTAAATTTTATTTTTCTCTTTGAAATTTGTAACGCAATGAATTTTTTAACTCAATGTCCTAAGCTTAGACCTGCAGACAGCAGACAGTCTTTCATAAATAGGATGCAGCACTGATTGCAGATGGCCAAAAAGTGGAACATACACTCCTACGACTTAGTTAACTTGCCTGTTCTATGATTAAAAATATCTTGTGCTATCGATGTACTTCTTAGCTCCTTGTTCGACATAGCTGCTTGTGTAACAGATTCCCTTGCATGCATAACATGCAAGTAAGTGCTGACAGATGTTCAGCATACTCACTTATATTCATCAGTAGAAATATATGCCGGAATTGCTCTCTAACTCAGAGCCTTGCACAGTTCTGCAGACTCTCCATGAGATCATACTGAATAAAGGTATCGCTGCCTGAAGTCTGGTCTCTAGAGTTACTTTTCTTTAATAGTCTCAAAGGCAATGTGGATGGGATATAAAAGCCATCATGCCAATAATGCCCACATCTAACTAATACATAAAAATAAAATTATAAGAATTTAAACCTGGAAACTTACGAAGGGATCTGGGAATAATAAAGAAACCTCAGCAGGTAAGGCAGCATTCTGAAGGGCAAGAAAGCTACTTAACATTGCAGATGAATGATCCTTCAAAAAGGTTGATTAATGCTCATTGACTTTCATTCTATTTCACACATCAGATATGGTCTCTGGGAGTTTCCAGTATAGTACTATGCTTTAATTTCAGATTTCCAGCACATGCAATTCCTGATTTTTGAAAGGATATGGGTTAGTGCAGGAAAGTGGTGCTGAGGAAGTATATTTTATTCTAACCTTGAAGCACATAAGACTAATTTCTTCTTCAGTGTAATGATAGCATGGCCTCACACTCCAGGGGTTATAAATGTTGGGTGAATGGGCTGAATCTTCAAAGGAAATTCAAAGTCAAAGTAAATTTATTATCAAAGTACATTATTGTCACCATCATCTATCAGATTTGTTTTCTTGCAGGCATTTACACAAAATAAAGAAGTACAATATAATTTATGAAAAACTGTACATATTTCCTTTCGGAGCAATAAAAAAATCTAACTACCTATAAACTTCTTCGGTTGTCCATCGGAATCCGATGACGACGTCCACTCCTTTAACGGTGAGATCTTTAATGACTGTACAGTCCTGTCCTGGACCCACAAGCTCTATTGCAGGTGGGACATGTATATGTGGTAGTGGTGGTGGTAGTGATGGCAACCATGGCTGCATTTCTCCTGGCTCTCTTCCTCTGTCTTCGGATTGTTCTTTCCATCTCCAGAATACGAACCCCCATCCCTACACAGCTGTCGCCAAGTGTTACGGTCAGCAGCAACATCCTCCAGGTCCTCAGTTCTGATCTTGCACTTCCTCAAAGCATTCTTCATCTGATTCTTACAGCGCTTCCTCGGCCCTCCAGCTGAGCGTCGACCATGATGTGGCTGGCCGTATAACACTCTGCGGGGTAGCCGATATGGGGGCATCATTATCACGTGCCCCAGCCACTGCAGCTAACGTTAGGTGATCATGGCCTCAATACTCCTGCAGTTGGTCTTTACTAGTATTTCAGTGTGAGGCACCCACTCATGCCAAGTAATTCCCAGGATGCGCTGAAGGCAGCTTCTGTGGAAACGCTCCAAGGACTTGATGTGATGGCTGTAGGTCTTTTGTTAATATCTATAAACAAAGACTGACAAACAACCAATGTGCAAAAGAAGACAAATTGTGCAATTTAATAAATACAAGATACTGAGAACATGAATTCTAGAGTTCTTGAAAATGAGTCTGAACGTTGTGGAATCAATTCAAAGTTGAGGTGACTGAAGTTCTCCACACTGGTTCAGGAGCCTGATGGTTGTAGGGTAATTACTGTTCCTGAACCTGGTGTTGTGTGACCTGAGGCGTAAGGACATTCTGTTCTTGGACATTGGTGTTTCCATACCAGGCTGATCGAAGACCAATCTTTGGTTATATCTTAAAATAAATTCACAGTTGCTTTTGTTGTTCCTTTCTGTGCCTTGTGGCATATTGGCTGGCTATCTTTCCATTTCTGTAGTATTTTTGTCTGACTTTTTATGAGGCCATGTTGCTAGCTCGATATTCATCCCAGCACAGATGGAAAGTGTGCAAGGAGCCAGCCAGATTCGAACATAGGACTTTTCACCTCGAAGTCCAGTGCGGATGCCACTACATCACCAGCCGGCTAAGATCACAATTAACAATAAATAATTATTTTGCTAAAACTAGCCTCTTTAGCTCATGGAAGTCAACATTTTTCCAAAGCCGGACCCCATTAAATGACAGTCCTCTACACCCAAAGCTACTATGATTCAAATGGAAATATTTGCACAGCACAATGAACTTACTTGCATGTTATTATAGTACACATGTTCATTTCTAGGGTGGTTTTGTCATTCATCTATTTCACTCTGATCAAAGTAGGAAAGGGGAGGCCCTGTTAGAGCCAGCTTTTCTCTGAAATCATATCTTGCCTGCTCAGAAATCATGCATTTGCTAGGACCGAGTCTTTGGATTTCCGGGACTTGTGAATAAGAGAGCTGAAGATTCAAAAAGTCTTATTTTCCCGACCATCTCCGGAAGTGACAGACATGTAACTGAAACATTTGTCATATTAATTTGTTATTCACTTCAGTGTTACACAACGTGCATTTTCAATTCACAAGCAGGAATAAGTGATGCCTCCAGTTGTTGAAAATGGCAGCCAAGTGACAGCAATATTCATTTTACACATGTGAAAGCATTTTGAAATTACATGAAACCTGTTTTAATAGTCATGTTACTGAAGCAATCATGACAGTTGAGATGAAATGCCTTCCATTTTTTGTAAGGCTATCCAGCGCAGTCTGGTGATAATGTCATTACAAATAACTTACAATGAATTGCAAAAATCAATGGAGTATAATGCAAAGGTATTGGTTGCAGATGTGTCTTTAAAACATCAAATCAAATAGTAACTTGTGTTTGTGTCGCAGCTTAAGCTAAAGCTGCAATCCTGTTCTGTGGTTCCAAATATAAATGTTCTAAAGTTCTTATTTTTGGTTTGAAAATGCATTATAATCTTGCAGTGTTGTGCTTAAGATGACAAATACCAAGTGAACTCATTTTTCAATCTTCTGCCTTCACTGCTGAAGTGCGTTGGAATAATGCAGGCTGTCTGTAATGAAGGTAATAAGCAATATGTTCAGTGTCTGTACTTTCAATGTATTACAAATTAATTTAGACAGCTGCTGATTTAAAATGCCTGTGGGACTGGCACATTGTTCTGCGGTACTATCTTACAGGTTAAGTTGAGCAGCAGAGCAACAAGATATAAGGCCTACAGATGGGGAAGAGGACACACTTTGCTGTGATGTGCTAATAGTAGGTTAAAAACATCTTTAGAATTTCCTGTCACAACAGTGTCCACAAAATCAGTCGCATTCACTGGAACAAGTAGTCCACAGGAATGACACTTGTTAATTAATTATTTTGTGCAGACGCTTTGAGCAGAAAATTGAGACAGGTTCTAATTATTACACAAGGTTGTGAAACAGAACAAAGTAACCTGTTCTGTTTTCTTAGCATCCTGGTGCCAGGCTGCATGTTAATTGAAGGTTGTAGCTAATTAATATACAACGAGCATAATTTCTGCATTGTAATCGCACAGCACAGGCGACATGGTAAGGGTTTTATTGCAGACAAAGAATTCTAAATCAGACCAATTTATCCTGCTGTCTTTCCTTGGACACCCACCACCCGTAAGCTTTCTTCTCAATGTTAAGACTTGCCCACGTGCATGCTCATATACCTGTTGCTTTATCTGCAGTATGTGAAAATGCATGGCACATTTTTAATCCTGCCCTATCAGTTTTGTTGGCATAAAATGCAGACCAGAAAGACCAAATTGCTTTTTGCTGAACTGAGGGGTGGGGGGTGAGGTTTAATTAGAGAATATATACCCTGCTGCTTCTGCGGGGAGGGGGAGAGGGAGATTTAAGGCCCTCATGTTTCTCTGTCTTCTATTCTTTTGGGATTCTTCTGTTTTTTGTAGACATCTGCAAAAAGTAAGAATTTCATGTTGTACACTGTGACAAGGTTGAAATCTGTTCAATTTAATTGTCCAAATAATTTTTACAAGAGTTAAAATAATTTGTTTTATGTGAATATCATTTCATGCTGAAAAAAGAAAAGGGATATTACTTGAAAATACATCTATGGCATTGAGCACTGGATCTGCCATCCACTTGTAAGGGCTTGCATTCAATCTTCTGCACGAGATTGATTGCTCATTACTGCCAGAATGCCTGAGGAGGGGTAGTACCCACCATACTCATTCCATAAAGTGACTGGTGCATGAACACAGTGTAACTATGTTTCATATGCCTTTTTCAGGGGCACTACAAAATTTTGGAGGCGTGGCGGGGATCCAATCTGAGTTAATCCGATCCGCACCCAGCCTTTTCTTAATCGCCTAAAGCAGCAGCAGAGTGTGGCAGTTGACTGAGGTGAGGGTGAGGCTGAGGGCTGGGGGCACTTGAGGCACAGTGAATGCTGGAGGGTGCAGAACGCAGTCAGCGGCAAGTAATCTTACTGTCACCACAGTAACTCACACCAGCATCAAGGGGAAAAGAAAATGGTCGTGTTTAGGAATTTCCCAGAAGAAATTAGTGAGAAAGTGGCGTGAATTACCTAAAGACAAACTGTTAGAGCTCAGTAGCTTCCTTCAGCTCCCAGGAGAGGACGTAACTAAGAAAACACGTTTGCCTCTCGTATCCATGATGAGAAACCATCTGGAAAGAGAGGGGCTGGGAAGTCTGGAGGGCAGTGGCATGTCTGAACTTCAGCAGGTTGGAGACAAATTGCGTGAGTTAGTGTTTGTTACAGCTGCTATGGTTGATAAAACAGAGGCAGAAAACAGGGTAATTACCGTAACCCATAGTTCAATACCAAGGTCAGTTCCTAACAGGGGCAATCTACAGCAGTTAGTTCAGAGGGAAACTGTCCCAGCAGCGTGGCATAAAGACTTTAAAATATCCGGTCAGGTTGGTGAGCCCAGTCAGAAAGACCAGTTGTTTTCTAGCCTTCTTCGCCAGATAGGAGGCCCCCTAAATAGAGGCTATCCAGAGAAGGAGACCCAGAGTCACAGTTGAAAACATTTAGTGAAGACATTGCACAAGTCAAGGAGCAACTTCAACAGCACTTACCTGTGCGTCACCAATGCTTTTCAGTTTCAAATAAAAAACAGCAACTCCTTCTCAGTCACAGGACCTGGCATGGAGATACCAGCAGCCACCAGGCCGGGGTACAAAGAGGCCTGAGCAGTCTACAGGGCAAAACATTGTCAGGTCTGAACTCCAGAGAGGGCCAAGCATTGAAAAAAAACAGCGGTGGAAAAAGCAACACCAGTTAATTGAACCAGCTCTGCCTCAATCATACCCGGTCCCTCAACAACAAAATTTCTCCCATCTCAGCAGTATGCACAGTATCGTATGCATTGCCATCTGAAGCACAACGCCCATGTCAAGTAGCTCCACAGAGTCATTCATTTTCACCATCGCAGCATGGAAATGCGTCCACCACAGTACCCAGTCCCAATATACCCTACCCAGGCGACTTTGTTCACCATGAATTAGAAAGTGTTTCCACTGTCAGCAGAGGGACTGTGAGGAACTGTTACAACTCAGCAGGATGCAGATCATTGAGGAATAAAACAACCCAGAAAGGATCCTAAGCCAAGATGGATTGCTTCCGCGGGACAGGGACTAACCAGTGTTACTGAAGTGTCCCACCAATGTGCCAGCTGTGATGGGGTAAGTAAAGTTGAGTGAAGTTATCCCCTCTGGTTCAAGAGTCTGATTGTTTAATGGTAAAAACTGTTCCTGAAAGTGTAAGTCCTGGGGCTCCTGCATGACCTCGGTGATGGAGGTCCTTGTTGACTGATGCTGTTACCTGAGACAGCATTTCTTGGCGATGTGGTGGGGAGACCATTTCCCCATGATGGACTCTGCCATATTTGCTAATTTTTATAGTATTTTCCATTCAAGGGTATTGGCATTTCCACACCAGGCCATGATGAAACAAGTCAGTGTACTCTCTTCCACACATCTATGGAAGTTTATCAAAGTATTTGATGTCTTGCCAAATCTTTGCAAACTTCTGAAGAACTGGCATTACCACCTTGTGCTTTATTTACTTTCCTTCATGTTTGTTCATTCTCATCCTCCCTCTTGTTCTCTCATTCTCTCTCTCCCTAACTGTCCTCCATTCATAGCTTTTACTTTCCCCTGATCATGTTTTCTCTTCTCTCATTAATCTATTAATCAGTTTTCTTCATCAATTACTTATCCCATCCCCAATAATAACTCGAGCCTCATCTTCTCAGTGGAATCCCTTTTGACCATAGGTGTTGGAACATCAACAATTCTATTCACCCCATAGGTGCTGCTCAACCCATTGATTTTCTCTAACAGATTGTTTGTTTCTCCAGATTCTAACATCCACAGCCCTTTGTGTTTTTTTCATAGTCCAATTAGCACTTTCTCTACCTCTTTGCAACCTGAAACTGGCATGTTTTCAGTTCTGATCAAGTATCTGAGACAAAAAATATGAACTCCATCTGATATTTCACAGATACCACTTGACCTTCCATGCCTTTCCAACATTTTACGATTTTTTCATCCTGTCCCTGTTTGGAAATATGTGATACTAGGAGAAACTGTTGGTGTATCAGCGTAGTTAGAAGTGATTTCTTGTAGATTTCTGCCAATCTTCCTGCACTTCTTTTCCCTTTCATTGGGAGTTGCTTCTCTTTGTGTCTTATCCTCTCTTCCCCTTATCTAGCTCCAATCAGATAGGACATCACATCCACAACTGTCACATTTTAAACCCATGTACTCAGAATAGAAGTGCTACACCTCCAATAAAAGGAAAACTCAAACCATTTGCAGCACAGCAGAAGTAGCCAGCAGAACATGGCATAGCAACATGTGAAAGACCGACCAGTCTAACGTGAATGCAGCTGAGGATCACCAGAAGTAACATTAGTGAACTTTGCCTCTACAAGTGGTTTACTAAATGTAAAGGGGGTTTCTTTTTTTTCTTTGTTACTGTTGGGAAAGGGTTTCCTTTTGTTAACTAGCAGGAATGCTAATTTACTGATAACGAGAATGGTATTCCTTTGTAAACCAAATGGCGATTAATGTTCTTTCTTCTGAGTCTGTAAGCTTTTGTTGACGGGCTTTTGGGGAGATCGGCGCGAGGGGGTCAAGAGAGAGGACGCAATGCTCTAAGCTGGGCGAGGATCGGACCCCAAAGGGGGGTCCGAGGCTGGGAGATTCTCCGAGGACGGGGGGGGGGGGGGAATGAAGCTAGATGTGCTTGGGTGACCACTCGGAGGGTCCTGAGCTGTTTGGAGAGTTGAGGAGTTCGGAGGGTCCTGAGCTGCGAGTCGAGGAGTTCGGAGGGGAGCGAATGGTGGCCAGAAGACTTCAGTAATTGAGCTCCAACGGCTGTGCACGAAGTGGTTTGGACTTTGATAAGTTTGGCGCCTTTTCTTTAATTTTCTCTTCATATATACTGTATCGTTATTAATCACTTAGTTATAGTAACCTTTATAAATTGTACTCATTTAATCGCATATGGTGTACTGTCTGTTTTTGGGCGAGGCGGGGACACCACACAGCATCCACACCAGCTGATTACCCAGTTTGGCGGGGCCGAAGGCTGCTCCCCCTAGACAAGAATGAGCTGAGCGAGCCTGAGGCGACCCAGGGGGTTACATTGTGGGGTGCTCGTCCGGGGTTGATTTCTGTGGAAGCTGTGTGATCACCCTCTTTAAATTGTGTCTGCGGCGAAGAGCTGGTGTGCCTTTGTGGGTATGCGATTGCTGGTAATCACTGTGTGTGTGTTGGGTGGGGTGGCTACTGTTGGTAGCCTGGAGGTCGTTGTTCGAGTTCCGACTAGCGCTGACGAAATGGTGGTGGGACCATGGGTTGTCCGTACTGTTTGGAGAGTGAGGAGTGACAGGTCGGGATGTTTCAGCAGTGGTGAGCTCCGCCCGGTTATTGGAATAATGTCCAGCCCTAAAGGGGCGGAGGCGTGGGCGGAGCGGACCCCTCAGTTGTTGGGTGAGTGGCAGTGCTTGGTTGAGGGAAAGCGACAGGGACGGGTTGAAAGTTTGAGTAGGCGGGCTGGTGACTTTGTTAGAACTGTCGGGCGCAATTACCTCGAAGTGACCGCTGCCAGTTCTGGGAAAGTGTGGGAAAATGCGTGTGGTTCGACTGGAAGTCAAATGCCGCAGCTGGGGGGCTTATCATATCCGTAGCAGGAGATTGGTGGGAAGTTTTTAGGGTATCCCTTTTTGCCTAGGGGGGCAGATAAATTGCTTGTGGTGCCAAGGGGATCTGTCAAGGGGATCAGTTGTTCCGTTGATTCGAGAGGTGTCGGGAAACTTAGAGGAGGCCCAGTGGGGGAATGGCTTGGGGTCTCTGGGGGAGCACGTTCCCAGCAATGTACCAAGGAACTCCCGAAAGGAACAGAGTCTATTCCTGAAGGCTTAGAGGGGCCACGCGCACAGGTGTTGTTACGGATGGATGGAAGTCAAGTTAAAACCATCCTCATCACCGGGGCACCGGTTAAGTTGCTGTACAGTTTGTTTCATAACCGTTATTGGAAGCATTTACCCTTGACGACATTGAGGACACTGGAGATTCAGGGTACCCGTGCCGGTGATTATCCAGACAACGGTTGTTGGTCAGTGAAAATGGAGTTCTTGGAGGCAAATGTGGAGGAGACTGAGGTTTAGGAATCGTTAATGCTGATGTGTCCGGACCCTGTTGAGACGGGCAGCGTTTCTGTTCTAGAGAGAACCAATATCCTGCTGGTGTGCTTGGGGGCCTGCCCGGAGGAGGCGGGTGAGCGCTGTTTGGAGGCATTGTCGATGCACCCAGAGTTTCGAGCTGCTTGTGTGGACGTGTGTAGCAGCATTGGGCTGATACCGAATTCAAACAAGAGCCATTGGCGGTACGGCCTGGGGGAAGTATCTGAGGGTGAGACCCTCCTAGTGGACGCTGCGAAATACCACGAGGGAGCGGAGTTGACTGCTGAAGACACCTCGGAGAGAGAGAGGTTGCGGCGACTGGCCCCTGAAGCGTGGAAGACGTAGGCAGCATGTGTGTGGATTGTATTGCGTTGAAGAGGCGCACTGTCAGTGACCAGAATATGGCCCTGAGGGCCGGAGAGGCGATGGCCTGTCTGAGTGGTGCGAAATGGTTTAAGGTGCTGGATCTGAGGAGTGGATGTTGCCAGATCCCGATGATTGGGGCCGACAAGGAGAAGACGGCCGTTATAAATTCCCTAGGAGTCTTCCGGTCTGAAAAGATGCCACAGGGCATATCTGGAGCCCTTGCAACCTTCCCGCGGGGCATGTGGAAGACCATGGGGGATGTGGAGGCGTTTGGAGTTTTGGTGTATGTGGATGATCTCTTGGTGTTTGGATTTGCCTCAGGAGAATATGAAGTGAGGTCGTTGCAGGAGCAGCTGAGAACAACCGAGTTAAAGTGTTTTCGGGACACGTGTCAGGGCTGGCAAAGGTCGCAGCTCGTGAGTGACTGTCTCTATGGAATCAAGTTTGAAATGAAGATGGAGAGACTGGAGAAAGCGATCTGGAACCAGTCGGAAGACTTACAAGTTGGAGAGAATGAAGAAAGTTGTCTGACTGAGGGTAATAGCAAACTGAGAACCCGGAGAGGGGAGTTTGGGGAGGTGAGGAAATTACAGACAAATCTCAGAAGAGAGAAGCGGAAGCTTGAAGGGAACCTGAAGATGACCATCGACAGTTCAAATGAAGTGCAAAACCTGAAAGTTGATCTGGAAGAAGTCATGAGGAAGAAAAAGCTGGAGAGAAGTGCAGTGAATACTGAACAGGAGGCTGAAGAGACTGCGGGAGCAGTGCAGGCCACGTGTTTCCGTTTGGAGAAGATCAAACAGCAGCTACCGATCACAGAAATGAGGAAGAATACAGATTCAATGGATGACGTGCTGGATGTGTGGTACATGCTGCCTTTTGCTGACTTTCCCTCAATTGAGGAAGAGACCTTTGGCCCTTCTCCCATTGAGTCAGGTGTAGCGGGGATAGTTAGCTGTGTGCAGTGTGGGGCATGAGTGAGAGGTTGAGAGAAGAGTTGGTAGTGGGCCCAAGGTATCTCCAGTTGTGTCCGAGCCTGAAGGGTTTAGGTGAGGGGGTACGGAGGTCTCAGAAGGGTTAGGGAACTCCCAGATAGTTGGCCTAAGTAGCACCTGAAAAACAGGGCGTGAGGTTTACTGTGTGGGGAGGAGATGTCACTGTTTGTGCTTGGGTTACGGTGTGTTGGCAGGAAAAGTGGCGAGTTATTTAGTAGTCATGAGGACATGACTTTTATTTGGTGGAGGAAGTGTGTAAAGGGGGTTTCTTTTTTTTCTTTGTTACTGTTGGGAAAGGGTTTCCTTTTGTTAACTAGCAGGAATGCTAATTTACTGATAACGAGAATGGTATTCCTTTGTAAACCAAATGGCGATTAATGTTCTTTCTTCTGAGTCTGTAAGCTTTTGTTGACGGGCTTTTGGGGAGATCGGCGTGAGGGGGTCGAGAGAGAGGACGCAATGCTGTAAGCTGGGCGAGGATTGGACCCCAAAGGGGGTCCGAGGCCGGGAGATTCTCCGAGGGGGGGGGGATGAAGCTAGATGTGCTTGGGTGACCACTCGGAGGGTCCTGAGCTGTTTGGAGAGTCGAGGAGTTCGGAGGGTCCTGAGCTGCGAGTCGAGGAGTTCGGAGGGGAGCGAATGGTGGCCAGAAGACTTCAGTAATTGAGCTCCAACGGCTGTGCACGAAGTGGTTTGGACTTTGATAAGTTTGGCGCCTTTTCTTTAATTTTCTCTTCATATATACTGTATCGTTATTAATCACTTAGTTATAGTAACCTTTATAAATTGTACTCATTTAATCGCATATGGTGTACTGTCTGTTTTTGGGTGAGGCGGGGAAATCACACAGCATCCACACCAGCTGATTACCCAGTTTGGCGGGGCCAAAGGCTGCTCCCCCTAGACAAGAACGAGCTGAGCGAGCCTGAGGCAACCCAGGGGGTTACATAAATAAGCACAGGATCAAAAGAATTATCATGTGTATATGTTCCCTCTGTTGTGATCTCTACCCTTCTCTTCCCCAGTGTCTCCATCTGCCTACCTTGGCCTGGATACACCTTGCCTGCTCTTGCCCCATCCTTCCCTGGCAACTCTTTGTACTGATTAGCTCCTCTTCACTCTTTCAGGCCAGATAAAGGGTCTTGACCTGAAACATCAACTGCCGATTTCCCTCTGCGGATGCTGCCTGACCTGCTGGGCTCCTGCAGCAGTTTGCTTTTTCTTTAAATTTGGGAAGTTTGTTTACTTTCAAAGCTCAAAGTTATTATTAAAGCAGGTATACTTTTGCAACCTTGAGATTCATTTCCTACAGGCATCCAGAAAACAAAAGAACCTAAAAGAACCCATTAAAAAAAAAGAGACCGTCAAACATCCAAAGTGCAGAGAGATAAAATGCAATAAACGCAAGAAAATACCATTCTGAACTGAAGTCTACTAAGGGAGTCCATCCACAGGCCCACAGTTCAGTGCAAAGTCAAGTAAAATTCACAGAGCAGCGAACTAAACTGGCCAGTCCCTCATCTCGGGCCCCAACACCGTGACATTTTCAATCTGGCCCAGTGCCTAAATCATCATCCAAACAGCGGGTTCAGTCTCTTCAATACACTCTGGGGCTTCCTGGACCCTGCCACCTCAATACATCCTGTACTCGACCTTTCCAATTTGGCCCAGCACATAAATTGTCATCCAAGCATCAGGTTCAGTCAAAGAACCAGCTTCAAGTGACACACGTTAAGGATTGGGCTGGATGGGGATCCTCTGACTGAATGTTTGTTGATGCCTCCCCAATAGTTCACAGCTGCAATATATGCCACTCGCTACATAACGACAAGCCTGGACTCCATGGAGCCTTCCTGTATCTGATAGTTCGTTGATCATGTCATCAGATATGCTATCAAATCAGTACTCTCCCACATTAACTTTAATTGTAGTTCCCTTTTAAGAATTCCCATCCCTCCTCCATTTTTGAACACATGCCAGTTTTGTCAATTTATGATCTTCAAAACTCTTTGCACTGACCGATAAGTTTAATACAATTCCAAATTTATTTATAGAAAATCAAGCAGTACACACTAGGATGTGGATGAGAGAGAATTTGCAATTTGATGTAAGTGTTTACAAAGTGCTGCAAACGCACCACTTTGAAATGGAACAAGCTGCAGGCGGCCAATTAAAAGAATAATAGGATTTATTCCATGTCCTTAGGCAGGTAGATTCCATAATCCCATGTAACGTAAATCTAAAGCTTCACTTGTACTGAACAATTTCAGCAAAGATGTATAAGTAAATTCAAGAGTCTATAACAGTGATAACTTGATTAACAATTACAGCATCTGGGATAGGAATTTAAACACTGGTAATATGAGTGGCTATAAATGCTGTATGAATGTTTAAAGCTAAATGGGCAAAATTAATCTAACTTATTGAAAGGGTTCAGATATTCATTCTACATTCTGTCAGATGTACTCTCTGAAATAAAAATTAAAACAAGGCAGCATATAAATTGGACAAAGAGTCCAATGGTGTTCATATGTAGCAAGTAGATCAAAATATTCCTTTCATTTACTGATCTCCGTGTAATAATGCTGAATGTTTCTGACCATATAGAATAAATATCAGGCTTGAAAGTTATATCTGGATGAAATAGCCCATAACTTTTACTGACAAGACTTGAAAAAATAGTTTTGTTGAAATATAGGTATTGCCACAGTCTTGGAATACCACTGAAATAAGGCTCTCCAATAAAATATTAATATCAATTCATCATTATTTACCACTTAGTTGTTCTAATTTAATTGTGTCAATTAAAACAAAAACCCAGACCTTAGAAGCATATATCAGACCAACTGACAGAAGATGGATATCATTTAGACACAAGTTTAAAAATGTAACCCTCCGCAGTGAGATTGAAAGGTCTGCAGGATGGATCAAAATTTAAGAAATATGGCACATGGCAACAGATGGAAATAGTCCCACCAACATACCTTCTCGTTCATGGAAAATAAACACCGTAACTATTGATGGAGGTGGTTGGGGGGCAGTAAGTCAGACATTGAGGATTTCTTCTATTTTTTTTCTCCCCCCACCCTCTATCAGTTCCCTTTGTCTCCAGGTTACAAGCTGCAGCGCCTTTCATGCGCCAGTTTTGTCCGCCTCTCTTCATCTTTCCCCCTTTCATTTCAGGTTTTCAAAGTGCGCTTTTAAGGACTATTGGTTTGACTTCTCAACACGTACCAGCCATTTGCACTTGAATTATTCAATAGTTGTCCAGAAACAGGAAATCTGTCCAGTATTTGCATAAATAATTCACAAGTCTGTCTGAATATTGCATCAGCTGGGTTCAGACATCTAAGGGTAAACAAAGAACCCCTCAGACTGTGAACGCTTGTCACCAGCACAAATAGTTTGGATTGAATTTTTCTCTGAATGTGTCTTTGTTTTTGCTAATTTCTCTCATGCTCCCTCTAAGTAGTTCCAATTATTCCTTTCAGGAAGATGCTGAGAACCCATAATTACCCATTTTTTTCCTGACTAGAATGTTTCTAAATTTCTACTTTTTCTTCCCTCCATTTAAACTGAGTGTAGTTCTTGTTATCTACTTTAACTTCTATTTTTATCTGGTTCAGACACAACTTACCTTGCACTGACCTTTTCTAGCACAAACATTTCATTTTGAGAATTTCTTTGGTTCAAAGTAAATTTTATTATCACAGTACATATACGGTACCACATACAACCCTGAGATTCATTCCTCTGGTAGAGTGCGTGAGATGAAACAGAAGCCAAGGGAACCCATTTTAAATCTTAAAGAATCTATGAGATCTCCAATAAACAACATTTCAATGGGTGCAAGCTGACATTTGATACTGGGCTGCAAGGTGTCATGCCTTGAAAAGAGAGTTAGAGTTCTCCTTTGGCCAACTATAGCAAATATGAACTGAAACCTTCATTAAAACTGAGGACACTTTCAGCTTACTGTTCACCTCTTGGAGGTGAGGTCTTCTTAAACATAACGGATCATTTCTAGCAGGAAGGATCAGAAATAAACATGAGAAAATCTGCAGATGCTGGAAACTCAAAGCAACACACACAAAATGCAGGAGGAACTCAGCAGGCAAGACAGCACCAAACGAGATGAATAAACAATCATCGTTTGGGTCGAGACCTTTCTTCAGGGCTGGAATGGAAAAGGAAAAATGCCAAAATAAAAATGTGTTGGGGGGGGGGGGGTGGTGAAGGCAGATAGCTAGAGGTGATAAGTGAAGCTTGGTGGGTATGAAAGGCTGGAGAGTGAGGAATCTGATAAGAGAGGAGAGTGGACCATAGGAAAAAGGAAAGGAGAAGAGGACCCAGGGAGGTGAAAGGCAGGTGAGAAGAGGTAAGAGGCCAGATTGGGGAATAAAAGAGGGGAGGAGCAGGAATAAGGTTCTGACATACCTTATTCCCATCTTAATCGATGTTTTTCAACATTCCCTACATAATTAACAAAACGATTGTGCTATTTTCTTAAGAACTATTCTCTCTTACTATTTTAACTATAGTATTCAAAAATTCTAAAATTTCTAGTTCTTGGTTTTTGCATGTTACTATACATACATCTCCTATTTGGGGACCCTTGATTTTGCAAGGGTTTGCTTTGCAGAACCCGAAATTAGTTTCCTTGGTATCTTCAGTGTCAATGTAAACCTGGACTGTCTGCTGATCTCCTTTATTTCAAAGATCCTCTACAAACCTCTGTTACATCCTGAAACCTCTTACCTTGGAAGGAACTTCATTTAAGATACACCTTTGTAATGATAAAACTAATAATGTGCTACTCTTGGCACTCAGTGCCTATACTACTATAGTTTCCCTTCCTAAGGATCTACTTCATTCTATGTAACCAGGATATTGCTCATGATTTTAACTTAATTTTGCTTATTAAATCATCTTTATGGATACTCAGCGTTAAGTGAATGAAATAGACAGCATCATACCTTGGTTGTTACCCACACATCCAGTCTGTCCATATCCCCTTGAGGCCTCTTGGCATCCCGATCACAATTCATACTAATTGTCCACTTATGTTTCTATCATCAGCTAACTGTGAGATACGAGATTTGATTCCTTCAGCCAAATTACCAATATAGATTGTAAATAATTGGGACCAAAATATTGATCCCTAGGATAACCTACTAATCACCGTCTCCCAACTTGAGGAAGGCCTGTTTATTTCTATTTATAGTTTTCTTACTATTAATCATATCATTTAGATCTTACAATAGGAAACACAATTATAAAGCAAATGACTACACTCTTTTATCATTTCTCCGCACACTTTTCCATCAGCACTAAATACACACTACAGATCCATTGAGGCATCCTATTAACGGTCAAGTGGTCAAATCTTTTTGGCAATCTACTTGACAAAATGAATCATTTTTTATCATTTATCATTTTTTACACTATGAATTTTAAGATTCTTGATTATACGGGATAAATAGAAATACTCTTTAATGTCCACTAGCCTAGTTGTATCCCAATGCTCTGTACTCCATACTTGTTTCAAACACAACTCATATTTGCAATTCCTTAAAATATTATGTTTAAAAACTGCTCGATCATAACCACTAATTTGAAATGATCAAGTTTTGAATACCAACATAATAACATGTCCACTCCTTTATCTTTTCTGTCAGTTTTGTATTTATTTTTCTTAACTGCTATGTTATTTCAGCCCATAGTTTATTTGGCTCATCCACACTAGCTGCTGACGTTCTCCGGATGTACAGATCAAATCACCTTTAACATGGGTAAACAAAACAGCACTTTTAAATCAAACACGAGAAAAACTGCAGATGCTGGAAATTCAAACAACAACACACACAAAATGCTGGTGGAACACAGCAGGCCAGGCAGCATCGATAGGGAGAAGCGCTGTCGACGTTTCGGGGCGAGACCCTTCGTCAGGACTAACCGAAAGGGAAGATAGTAAGAGATTTGAAAGTAGTGGGGGGAAGGGGAAATGCGAAATGATAGGAGAAGACCGGAGGGGGTGGGATGAAGCTAAGAGCTGGAAAGGTGATTGGCGAAAGTGATACAGAGCTCGAGAAGGGAAAGGATCATGGGACGGGAGGCCTCAGGAGAAAGAAAGGAGGGGGTGGGGAGCACCAGAGGGAGATGGAGAACAGTCTGCGTCGGGTTTCACCAATATATCCTGCTTTTTCTGGCGGACCGAGCGCCACCTCCAACGGGATCCCACTACCAAACACATTTTTCCCTCCCCCCCCTTTCTGCTTTTCGCAGGGGTTGCTCCCTACGTGACTCCCTTGTCCACTCGTCCCCCCCATCCCTTCCCACCGATCTCCCTCCTGGCACTTATCCTTGTAAACGGAACAAGTGCTACACCTGCCCTTACACTTCCTCCCTCACCACCATTCAGGGCCCCAGACAGTCCTTCCAGGTGAGGCGACACTTCACCTGTGAGTCGGCTGGTGTGGTATACTGCTTCCGGTGCTCCCGTGTGGCCTTTTATATATTGGTGAGAACCGACGCAGACTGGGAGACCGTTTCACCGAACACCTATGCTCGGTCCGCCAGAAAAAGCAGGATCTCCCAGTGGTCACACATTTTAATTCCACGTCCCATTCCCATTCTGATATGTCTATCCATGGCCTCCTCTATTGTCAAAATGAATCCAAACTCAGGTTGGAGGAACAACACCTTGTATACCAACTGGGTAGCCTCCAACCTGATGGCATGAACATTGACTTCTCTAACTTCTGTTAATGCCCCTCCTCCCCTTCTTACCCTATCCCTGACATATTTAGTTGTTTGCCTGTTCTCCATCTCCCTCTGGTGCTCCCCCCCACCTCCTTTCTTTCTCCTGTGGCCTCCCGTCCCATGATCCTTTCCCTTCTCCAGCTCTGTATCACTTTCACCAATCACCTTTCCAGCTCTTAGCTTCATCCCACCCTCTCCGGTCTTCTCCCATCATTTCGCATTTCCCCCTCCCCCCACTACTTTCAAATCTCTTACTATCTTTCCTTTCGGTTAGTCCTGATGAAGGGTCTCGGCCCGAAACGTCGACATCGCTTCTCCCTATAGATGCTGCCTGGCCTGCTGTGTTCCACCAGCATTTTGAGTGTGTTGTTCTTTTAAGTCAGAGCTGGTTTCTTATTTTTAAAAACTAATGGTGTATTCAGCCATGAAATTTCCTTTGCATGCATACTCTAGCTAAAATGACTTAATAAGGAACACAGCTTGAGGGGCTTGAATGAAAACGTAAGTATAAGGATATATAGCTGGTGAACTCAAGTGGTTTACAAAGACAGCTAAATCTCTATGTTCATCACAGCCTTGAGCGTGCTCCCAGCTCTCTTCCTGGGAATAGTTCGTTCTGTTCCTGTCCCACATCTTATTGCTTCTGGCTGTTAAGTGACAGCACTGTTAGTTGTAACGTGCACTACTACAGCTACAGTTCTGTCTCACTTCAGCTGTGTGTAAACATCATGTGACAGGAAGAATCCCTATAAAATAATAGATTTCATAGCCATAAACAGGTGATCAAATGTCATATGTCAGTGATAATAAATCTGATTCTGAAATGAAGAATAGGGAGCAAATACAGGCTGCTGATGGAACTCAGCAGGTTATGCAACATCAGTGGAGGGAAATGGAGAGCCAATAGAGTACATTTGGGCTGAAAAGAAAGATGGAAAATAGCTGGTATAAAGAGGTGAGGGGGATGGGTTGAGCAAGGGTTGGCAAGTGATCCTTATGCGGAGGTGTTGACTGGCAGATGGAATAAGGTGGGTGACTTTGCCCTCTACATTACTAAAAGAACTGGTAAGCCAAACAAATCAATATAGTCAATGTTATGTTCTTTATATTCATATGTACCGTGGGTTACTAATAAAGAACCATATTCTGGAAGAAATAGGACTTTTATTTAACAATAGCCACAACGTGTTACAATACCATATTTTCTAGATCTTTCCATCATTCCTGTACATGCTCAGAATTCTCTCCAATCATGTTCTTACATGTCATATCACCACATCTTCCTTTCCTTAAAAAGAAAAACAATTAGCAACATTGACCAGAACAAATGCATAACTTAGCATGTCTCTATCAGTCTCTCTGGGGGTTTATCAACACGAGTAGACCTTCTAAGTGGTTCACACAGTTCTTGTGTTTTGTTGTTATTTCCATGTTTTGTCTTGTCTACATCAGATAACTGAATCTCTGAAGTTGGCTCTTTCTTAAGGTCTTTGCGATTTCTTCTGAACACTTCTCCTTCTTCTGTTTGTACCATGTATGATCTGGGTTGTACTTCTTCAAGTACTGTAGCTTTCTGTGCCCATGTGTTCATTTTGTCTTGTATCCTCACTTCCTCTCCTTGATGCAGTTCAGGTAATGGACGAGAACATCTGTCAAAGCTTTGCTTTGTGTTCATCCTTCCATCTTTTCACCTGTTCTCAGAAGGCTCTCATCTATTGGCAGATTGGATCTCAAACGGCATCCCATTAAGAGCTGAGCAGGTGAAAATCCACATTCAAGTGGAGTACTGCGATAGGCTAACAAAGCTTTATAAAAATCACCTTCACCATCTTTTGCTTTATGCATCAATTTCTTAATAATTCCTACCGATTTCTCAACTAATCCATTGGACTGAGGGAAAAATGGACTGGATATTGTATGAACAAAGCCCCATTCCTGAGCTAAGTGTCTTATGCATTCAACATTGAATTGTGGACCATTGTCTGTGAAAACGTCATCAGGTATACCATGTCTGGAAAAAAACTGATTTCCTGCATATAATTACATTCTCTGCAGTTGTTCTGCTCAGACCACACACTTCAGGATACAATGTGTAGTAATAGATAATCTTTGTTGTCAGTTACAAGAAGATCAACGCCTACCTACTGATAAGGTCTCTGAGGACTAGGATGTGGATGCAATGGCTCCTTAGGGTTGCTATGTTGGTACTTAAGACATATTTGACAAGAAGACACCAATTCTGCAATTTCTTGATTCATCCTGGGCCAAAAAATCACTTCCCAAGCCCTTCTCTTACACCTTTCAATACCTCGGTGGCCTTCATGAATTTCCCCCCACATTTCTTCTCTGAGACTTTTAGGAATCACAATTCTGCTACCTTTGTACAATACCTGATCCACAACAAACAGTTCTGATCTGTGGTTCCAATATTCTTGTACTTCTGAGGTACAGTCATGCTTATTATCTGGTCATCCATCACCACTTGTATTACCTGACTGAGAATGTTGTCCTTCTCTGTCTCAATACGCAGCAGTTCCAACTTTTCAACAGCAACAGGTACAGTCTCTATGATCATATCAACAAATGCCTGAACATCAACAGTATCCCTGTGACTGTCTTTTGTTGTTGAATCCAGAAGACTGGAAAGTGTGTCAGCCGTGTACATGAATTTTCCAGGTGTGTAAGACACATTCAATGCATACCTTTGCAATTTGATCATCATTCACTGAATCCGCAAAGGACAGTCGCTTAAAGATTTGCAAAACAATGCAGTCAGAGGTTTATAATCAGTTTCAACATTAATAGATTGCCCTGACAGAAACTGATGAAATCTCTCGCAAGCAAACATAATGCTGAGCAGTTCTTTTTCAATTTGGGCATACCTTGTGTCTGGATCGGATAATGAACGAGATGCATATGCCACTGGTGACCATTCCTTATCATGTTTCTGGAGTAATACTGCCCCTAAGCCTGATGGAGATGCATCACATGAGATTTTGATGGATCTCTCACCATCATAGAATTTCAACACATGTCTGTTAGTAAGCACTTTCTTGAGAATTTGTCATCCCTTCTTCTGTTCATGATTCCAGCACCATTCATTTCTCTTTTCTGTTAGCTGCCTCAATGGAGCAAGCTGTTCCGAAAGATTGGGTATGAATTTTCCCATGTAGCTGACCATTCCCATGAATCTTTGAACATCCTTTTCACATTGCGGTTTTGGCACATTATCAATAGCAGAAACCTTCAATGGGCTAGGACGCACACCCTCATTGCTGATTATATCACCCACAAAGGTAAGTTCAGTCACTCCTAGCTGATATTTATTCAGCTTCAGGTTTGCCTTGTCTGAGTCTGTCTTCATGCTCTTGTTTAGATGATCCACAAACAATAATATCGTCCATGGAAGTATCCATGCCCTCAGTGTGCTCATACAGCATGTGAATGGTTTTATGATAAACTTCAGGAGCTGATGCAATTCCAAACGGAAGCCTAAGAAAACAATATCTGGCAAAAGGAGTGTTTAAGGTACACAATTTTGAACTTGGTTTAAGTTGCCAGAATCCAGAGGATGCATCTAATTTACTAAAGTACTTTGCATTAGCAAACTGTCACATAATTTCTTCACGAGTGGGCTATTTGAAATACTCTCTTTTAATGGCTCAATTCAAATCTCTTGGATCTAAGCAAATCCTCAGTTTTCCATTTTTCTTATCAACAATGACAAGTAAATTGACCCATTCAGTCAGTTCATCAATTTTTTTTATGACTCCTAGCTGTTCCATTCTGTCAAGCTCTGTTTTCAGTTGATGACGTAATGCAAAATGCACTTTTCTACATGGATGTACTACGGGTGGCCTTGTGTTGGTAATTTTAATCGTGTGCTCTCCTGGAAGACAATCAAGCCCTTTGAACAAGTCCTCATACTCTTTCATCAAGTCACTGTATTCTGGCTCTGTGTCACTGTCCAGGACTAATACTCTTTTCACCAAATTCAGTCTCTCTCAGGCAGATAAAACCAGTATTGACTGTACATTCCTTGGCACCACCACAAATGGAAGTGTGTGCACAATATTATTGTGTGGTACTTTTGCCACACATTTTCCTTTAACTGGAATGTCTGCACCTGAATACCCAGTCACTTTTATATTTATCTTATGTAACTTTGGTCTTGGCTTTAATGCATTAAACTCAGATTCTGCATGAACATTTACTTGTGCTCCAGTATCCAGTTTAAACAGACTATTGTTTTGGTTCACTTGCAATGGAAAAGTCCAGTTATTCTTACTTTGTTTTCACAAAGCACTTCTATATAAAATTCCTCAAGTTCATTTTCAAGCACTGCATTTACTTTTTTCATTTTCTTTCTATCTGCAACAGCGTGAAAAATGATTACTCTTACCGCAGTCGTTGCACATTTTTCCATACGCTAGACACTGTTTTGGCTGATGCTGCCACCCACAGTGATCACATAGCTTTTTTCTCTCAGATGACGTCTTGCTCTCTGTCATTTCTGTTGTCATTTTATTATTTTTTCTAATATGTTCGCGCTTCCTCACAGCTTCTATGTTGCAGTTCTCATTGAAAAGTTCTTTAGACTGTGACATCACAGTTTCCAAAGCCTTGCAGAGCATCAAAGCTTTTTCCAAGTCTAAGTCTTGTTCTCTTAACAGTCTTTCTCTCAGACCAATATCCAGAATGCCACAAACAATTCTGTCTTTAATGAGAGAGTCTGTGAGTTCTCCAAACTTGCACGTTTTACTCCAGTGTCTCAACTCAGTAACATACTGATCAATAGTTTCACCAGCTCTCTGCACACATGTAAAAAATCTCTGCCGTTCGTACGTCACATTACGCTTCGGTACACAAAATGCTTCAAATGAGTCCATTATCGACTTTAACTTTAAATTATCTCCATTTTCAAAAATAAAATGATTATATACCTCAATTGCATCGTCACCTATTACATGGAGTAGAAGCGCAGCTTTCATTTTTTCTGGTTTTCTATCCGCATCGATTTCCAATAAACACAATTCAAAACTCTACCTAAATTTTCTCCGGTTCTCAGCTACGTTCCCGGACAATTGAAGTGTTGGTGTAAGCTGCAGACCTTTCATTTGTAAAACTGTTAACAACACCAAAACAGTTCAAACTCTTTTCAGAAAATTATCTTTGATTCTCCCGTGTTAGGAAACATATTATTCTTCCAGACCGACTTCTGACACCATGCTGTGTTCTTTTTATTCATACGTACTGTGGGTTACTATTAAAGAACTATATTTGGGAAGAAATAGAACTTTTATTTAACAACAACCACAATGTGTTACAATACCATATTTTCTCGATCTTTCTATCATTCCTGCACATGCTCAGAACACTCACCAATCACGTTCCCACACGTCATAACACCACAGTCAATATTGACCTATTTATAATATTCAAATCATTTACCCCTTGAATTGAATTTCCCAGATGGACACATTGAGATGTGTAAAATATTTATGACTGATCCGGGATCGGGACTGGATTGCTCTCGGGGCTGAAAGGAGAAGTCGGAGTCTGGGCAGAGGAGATTTGGTGACTGTACAACCGGCCTGGGTGAGAGGTTGGATTGCTCTTGGTGCCAAACTGACTTGAAGAGCTTAAGAGCAGCTTCCAAGCCCAGAACAAGTAGCTGGGCAGCACGGTCTATGCCCAGCGCTCAGGTTCTGGTGCAAGGTACAATTCGCTGTTGAGACAATTGAAATACTGGCCCAAATCGGAGGCAAGAGCCGATTTCACTTGCTCTCCACAATGTCTACTCCTCTCTCCAGCCTTTCACTGTTCATTATGAAATCTTGAGAGCTCATATAAATAAATACAACAGAGCAGTTCATCTTGAGAGCCAGTCATTCTTTTATAAAATTATTAATGAGAGTGCAGGCAATCCAAGAGTATTTTTTTTCAACTATTGATTCTTCTATTAAACCCAACAGTTTGATGAAATGGTTGCTGAAAGCATCTGAAGCTAAAAGTGAGCGTTTGGCAGCATTTTTATAGAAAAATATAAATAATGAGGTAATGTAAAACAGACCTCAAGCATAAACCTTGTTGAACCTCAATGAGCTCAACGCTGTGAACGAAACTCCTTTACTAAAATAAGTTTACCTGAACTTAGAGAAATAATTACTCAGCTAAAACCATCCACTTGTGTCCTTGATCCTACTCCCACAGGCTTTTTAAAAGAAGTTTCTGACATGCCAATTGACAGTGTACTTGACACAGTTAATTGCTCACTAGTTTCTGCCAGTTTTCTGGATTCCTTAAAAACTGCAGTATTTAAACCCCTGCTTAAGAAAAATAATCAAGACTGCTCTATTATGGACAATCTTAGATCTATTTCCAACTTGCCTTTTCAAATTAAAATTTCAGAATATGTAGCTTTTCGACAATTAAGTGGTTATTTGAATAAAAATTCTACTCTTGACAAGTATCAGTCAGATTTAGATCAAATCGTAGAAACTGCATTGCTTAAAGTAGATAATGCTGATGCATGTAAAATATCAGTTCTTGTTTTATTTTTAGTTATGATACCGTAGATCGCAGTATTCTCAGAAACCGCCTTAGTCAATGGGTAGGTCTTTCTGGTACTTTTGAAAGCTGGTTTAAATCTGACACAACAGGAAGAAAATTCATTGTTAGCTGCGGTGACTGTGCATCTAAAATCTTTGATATTGTGTTTGGTGTGCCGCAAGGATTAATTCTCGGCCTGTTGTCGTTCTCACTCCACAGGCTCCCATTAGGTCAGATTATTTTAAAACCAATGTGAATTACCACAGCTATGCCGATGACACACAACTGCAGTTGTCTATTATACCAGGCGACCCTGAATATCTGAACCCTCTGGTCCGGTATCTTACCAGCAGTACAGAATGGACGAGTTTGAATTTTCTTAAACTAAATAAGGAAAAAAAATCAGAAATTTTGGTTATTGATGAAAAAGTGTTTATCTTAGAAATAAACTGGATCATCTGGCCTTACAAATCAAGCCAGAAATAAAGAATTTAGGCATTTTTATTGACTCTGAGCTGAATTTCAAATCACAAATTAACCATACTACTAAAACTGTGTTCTTTCACTTAAGGAACATTGCCAAGAGTTCAATTTCTTATAACATCTCAAGCTGTAGAAAAATTTATACATGCTTTTGTTTTAGGCGATTAGTCCTCGGTAATACACCTTTCAGGACTGCCTAAGAAAGATGTAAATTGGCTACAGTTTGTTCAAACTGCAGCATCAAAAATCTGAACCAAAAGACGAAAATCTGAGCACGTTTCACCGGTTTTAGTATCATTGCACTGGCTGCTGGTGTCCTTTGGGATCAATTTCTTAAATCTCTTAATTGTATATAAGGATCTGAATAATCACACTCCTCCATATATTTTGAAGTGTCTATTTCTTTACATCTGTAATTGTAATCTTAGATTTCTGAATACTGGCTTGCTTAGTATTACTAGAGCCAAGCATTTAAGAACTGGCAATGAGGCCTTCGCTCACGTGCACCACGACGCTGGAATACTGAGAAACACCAGACTCGTACTGTGGAATGTTTCAAAGCACTTCGAAAAACCTATTTTTTTTTATTTGGCCTACTTGTAGGATTATTTAATGCCTGTTGATGTTGAATACATTTAGATTATTTGGTATATTTCATTATTTTTTTATTCTATACAATGTTTGTCCTTACTTATTTAATTTTGCCTCGTACTTTTATGACTATATTGACTTATCTTTAAAATCTATGTAAAACACTTTGAAACTGCATTATAGTGTATGAATGGAGTTATATAAATAAAGTTATTATTATCATTATTATTACTTTAACGAGGGGCAACCTCATAGAAGCGTATAAGATGATGAGGGGTATTCGAAAAGGTAGACGGGTATAATCTTTTCTAAGGAGTCCAAAATGCGAGGGCACAGATACAAGATAAAAGAAGAGATGTTTTAAAGAAACCAGAGAGGTAACTTCTTTACATAGGGAAAGGAGTACTTGGAATGAGCTGCCAGAGGAAGAGGTCAGGGCAAGAACAATTGCAACATTTTTCAGAGTCAGAATTTGAATCAAAACCAGAATCAGGTTTATTATCACCAGCATGTGACGTGAAATTTGTTAACTTAGCAGCAGCAGTTCAATGCAGTACATAATATAGAAGAAGAAAAAATAACAAAGTAATAATTATAATTCAATCAATTACAATATACATATATTGAATAGATTAAAAATCATGCAAAAACCAAAAATAATATATATTTAAAAAGTGAGGTAGTGTTCACGGGTTCAATGTCCATTTAGGAATCAGATGGCAGAGGAGAAGAAGCTGTTCCTAAATCGCTGAGTGTGTGCCTTCAGGCTTCTGTACCTCCTACCTGATGGTAACAGTGAGAAAAGGGCATGTCCTGGGTGCAGCGGGTTCTTAATAACGGATGCTGCCTTTCTGAGACACTGCTCCCTAAAGGTGTCCTGGGTACTTTGCAGGCTAGTACCCAAGGTGGATCCGACTAGATTTAAAGCCCTCTGTAGCTTCTTTCGGTCCTGTGCAGTAACACCCCTCCCCCATACCAGACAATGATGCAGCCTGTCAGAATGCTCTTCGCAGTACATCTATAGAGGTTTCTGAGTGTATTTGCTGACATACCAAATCTCTTCAAACTCCTAATGAAGTATAGTCGCTGTCTTGCCTTCTTTATAACAGCATCGATATGCTGGGACCAGGTTAGGTTCTCAGAGATCTTAACACCCAGGCACTCGAAACTGCTCACTCTCTCCACTTCTGATCTCTCTGTGAGGATTGGTATGTGTTCCTTCATCTTACCCTTCCTGAAGTCCACAATCAGCTCTTTCTTCTTACTGACATTGAGTGCATGGTTGTTGCTGCGACACCATTCCACTATTTGGCATATCTCACTCCTGTACGCCCTCTTGTCACCACCTGAGATTCTACCAACAATGGCTGTATCATCAGCAAACTTATAGATGGTATTTGAACTATGCCTAGCCACACAGTCATGTGTATACAGAGTGTAGAGCAGTGGGCTAAGCACACACCCCTGAGGTGCACCAGCATTGATCGTCAGCAAGGAGGAGATGTTATCACCATTCCGCACAGATTGTGTTCTTCCAGTTAGGAAGTCGAGGATCCAATTGCAGAGGGAGGTAGAGAGGCCCAGGTTCTATAATTTCTCAATCAGCGTTGTGGCACCAAATGCTGAGCTATATTTGATGAGCAGCATCCTGACATAGGTGTCTGTGTTTTCCAGGTGGTCTAAGGCTGTGTGAAGAGCCATTGAGATTGCATCTGCCATTGACCTATTGTGGTGATAGGAAAATTGCAAAGTCTCCAAGACCTTGCTGAGGCAGGAGTTCAGTCTAGTCATGACCAAAGCATTTCATCACTGTAGATGTCAGTGCTACTGGGTGACCATCATTAAGGCAGCTTATGCACAGGTACAGGTATAATTCTTCTTAGGCACTGGTATAATTGTTGCCATTTTGAAGCAAGTGGGAACTTCTGCCCATAGCAGTGAGAAGTTGAAAATGTCCTTGAGTACTCCTGCTAGTTGGTTAGCACAGGTTTTCAGAGCCTTATCAGGTACTCCATCAGGACCTTCTGCTTTGCGAGGGTTCACTCTCTTTAAAGACAGTCTAACATCAGCCTCTGAGATGGAGATCACAGGGTCACCAGGTGCAGCAGAGATCTTCACAAGGATTATTTAAGAGGCTCTTGGATAAGCACATGAATGGGAAGAGCTTGGGGAGTTATGGACTGAACATGGGCAACTAGGACTATCAGGGAGGATGCTGTGGTCGGCATCAACCAGTTGGGCCAAAAGGTCTGCTCAAGTGCCATGTTACTCTATGACCATATTGTCGTGATATAAATTTTCTCCAAAATAGCGGGTGGGAGGTCAATGGTGAGGAGATTATCCAAATGGTGGCTCCCACACTTGTCTTCTTATGCAGTAGAGGCCATGGATTAGGGAGAAGATTTAGCGATTTGCTGCAGTGCAGTTTAATCTTCAATGTTTGGGGTAATCTGGCTGAGACACATTACCAGCCAATTATATCACCACCCCGGTTTATATTCTATTGATTTGAATGGAATGAATAAAAGATGGGTCATACAATATGCAGTTAATTTATTGTGCGAGATGTGCACCAATTAGGCTGTGAAGAAGCAAATCTCCACTGTAAAATTAAATTAAAAACTGAGCTGACAACTGTATTACATGTTACATTTCCACTCACCCTTTTTTAGGTATGTGTTGTTAGAAAATAAATTCTTACTTCATTTTTGGAAATTTCACACATTCAATAGCATTCTAATGATATTCCTCCTATGATTATACCACCAGAAGAACATATTTTCTGCATTTATGTAATTAGATTAAAAAGAATTCTATTTTAAAAGCACCTTTCACAACACACAGAATTTCACATTCAATGAAGAAATCTTGAGGCACAGTTGTAATACAAGGAAGCAAGCAAAGCAATTCATACAAAGCATGGTCATGTAAACCTTGTAATAAAATAAAAAGATGTCTATTAAGTATTGTCAGTTGCACAGGGGGAACATAGTAAGAATAATATTATTTTTAAATGTTATTTCTAAGCATATTCAACAAACATGAGAAAGCCTGCAGACGCTGGAAATCCAAAGTAAGACATACAAAACACTGGAGAAACTCAGTAGGTCAGGCAGCATCGATGGAAGAGAATAAACAGTCGTCATTTAAAGTAAAATTGAATAGGTATATGGACAGGAAAGGAATGGAGGGTTATGGGCTGAGTGCAGGTCGGTGGGACTAGGTGAGATTAAGCGTTTGGCATGGACTAGAAGGGCCGAGATGGCCTGTTTATGGTTATATAATGTAATTTATGTAATTGTATATTAATACTGTTTATGGTTATATTATTATGGTTATATTATGGTTATGTAATTGTATATTATGGTTATGGTTATATTATGGTTATGTAATTGTATATTATTACTGTTTATGGTTAGATTATGTAATTTATGGTTATATAATGTAGTTTATGTAATTGTTATATGGTTATATGGTCATTTTGGGCCAAGACCCTTCTTTAAGACCCTCCTAAAGAAGGAATTTGGCCAGAAGAGTCGACTGTTTATTCTGTTCCATAAATGTTGCTTGACCAGCTGAGTCCCTTCAGTGTTTTGCTTAAACATATTCATCCCACTCTTAAAGGACTTTTGATTATGTTTAAGTTGAACAGTTCTGCCACTGAAAGGCCACTATTTGTGCAATTCATTTTTGTCACTGCCTGCAAAGAGTTAAAATCTAACTTCACTCTGTCCTTCATACTCCATTATATGAAGAGCTGAAAAAATTGAATGAGTCAGGGCTCACAATGGTACTGCCATTATTGAGATTTATTAGCATGTAATGTATGCTGTTTATTATCATGTGTTTACTGAGGCTTGTGTCACAAGGTGACACTTCTTTATTTTCTACATATATATGTCATGCATCTGTCAGTTCATCATCGAAGTTACAAATTGATATATTTATTTTCCTAAACAATTTAAATACATAGTTAAAATATAATATTTATCAGGAATGCGGCAAATAACAACCTAATATAACATGCACACTACATTTAATTATAGCAAAACAATCTGTGTCCTTTTCTAATTTAAAAATATGACCGCTTTGCATTTTCATTGAAACTATTTTCAATAGTGGAAATCGGAAAACCAATTTCTGATTTCTGAATGCACATTGAATGCATGAACACTACCTCACTACAATTTAATTTTTATTTTTGTACTACTTATTTAATTTAACATATATATATATATCTATACTTACTGCAATTCACTTTTCTATTATTATGTATTGCACTGTACTGCCGCTGCTGCAAAAAACAAATTTCACAACATATGCCAGTGATATTAAACCTGATTCTGATTCTGAAGTTTTACCAATGTTGTCAGAAAACAAAATTACCAACTAAACAAAAAGCATTCATTATTTGTCGCCTCCAAAAGAAAACACATTTGTTGGGTAAGCACCTCAGTTGACCTCATTTGAAACTTGGCTTATTTGTAGTTTTAAGTTGGTTTATAGATCTTACTGAAGATCGGGGGAGTTCATTGCAGCTTCATACAGTATTGAATTGCACTCTCTTTATTGCCTTTTGCAGTCTACCTTCTGTTTAAAAGAACAGACATACAGTCTCCCTTTCCACATTGGACTCATGCTGCACCTCAACAGGTGAAGACAGAATTACCTCTAATGTGAGGAAACCTATTAAGACCTTCAGCACTCAGGTATCATGGGCTATCTTGTGTCTTTGTTAGGTAGAAAACTTGAAAATTTTCAACATTTGACTGCTACAATTGGAAGTTCCCACTTGCTTCAAAAAGGCAATTATACCAGAGCCTAAGAAGAATAATGTGGACTGCCTTAATGACTATCGCCCGGTAGCACTCACATCAACAGTGATGAAATGCTTTGAGAGTTTGGTCATGACTAGACTGAACTTCCCGCCTCAGCAAGGACCTGGACCTTCTGCAATTTGCCTATCACCGCAATAGGTCAATGGTAGACGCAGTCTCAATGGTTCTCTACACAGCTTTAGACCACCTGGACAACACAAGCACTTACATCAGAATGCTGTTCATTGACTATAGCTCAGCATTTAACACCATCATTCTCACAATCTTGATTGAGATGTTGCAGAATCTGGGCCTTTGTACCTCCCTCTGCAATTGAATCCTCGACCTCCTAACCGGAACTCCGATATGCTGACGTTGGAGAGGGTTCAGAGAAGATTCACTAGAATGATTCTGGGAATGAGAGGGTTAACATATGAGGAACGTTCGACCGCTCTTGGACTGTACTCCTTGGAGTTTAGAAGAATGAGGGGGGACCTCATAGAAACATTTTGAATGTTGAAAGGCATGGATAGATCGCATGTGGCAAAGTTGTTTCCCATGGTAGGGGAGTCTAGAACAAGAGGGCACGACTTAAAGATTGAAGGGCGCCCATTCAGAACAGAGATGCGAAGAAATTCTTTAAGCCGGAGGGTGGTGAATCTGTGGAACTTGTTGATACAGGCGGCAGCGGAGGTCAAGTCATTGGGTGTATTTAAGGCAGAGATTGATAGATACAGTATCTGAGTAGCCAGGGCATCAAAGGTTATGGTGAGGAGGTGGAGGAATGGGACTAAATGGGAGAATGGATCAGCTCATGATGAAATGGTGGAGAAGACTTGATGGGCTGAATGGCCGACCTCTGCTCCTTTGTCTTATAGTCTTATGATATAAAATCACTACCCATGTGGATTGGTGATAACATACCCTCCTCGCTGACGATCAACACTGGCACACCTCAGGGATGTGTGTTTAGCCCACTGCTCTACTCTCTACCACACATGACTGTGTGGCTAGGCATAGCTCAGATACCATCTATAAATTTGCTGGCGATACAATCATTGTTGGTAGAATCTCAGGTGGTGACAAGAGGACATAAAAGAGTGAGATATGCCAACTAGTGGAGTGGTGTTGCAGCAACAAGCTGACGTTCAACATCAGTAAGATGAAAGAGCTGATTGTGGACTTCAGGAAAGGTAAGATGAAGGAACACATACCAATCCTCATAGAGGAATCAGAAGTGGAGAGAGTGAGCAGTTTCATGTTCCTGGCTGTCAAGATCTCTGAGGATCTAACCTGGCCCCAACATGTCAATGTAGTTATAAAGAAGACAAGACAGCGGCTATACTTTATTAGGAGTTTGAAGAGATTCGGCATGTCAACAAATACACTCAAAAACTTCAAAAGTTGTTCCGTGGAGAACATTCTGACAGGCTACATCACTGTCTGGTATGGAAGGGCTATTGCATAGCACCTAAGGAAGCTGCAGAAGGTTGTAAATCTGGTCAGCTCCATTTTGGATAGTAACCTACAAAGTACCCAGGATATCTTTAGGGAGCGGTGTTTCAGAAAGGCAGAATCCATTACTAAGGACCTCCAGCACCTAGGGCATGCCCATTTCTCACTGTTACCATCAAGTAGGAGGTACAGAAGCCTGAAGGCACACACTCAGCGATTCAGGAACAGCTTCTTCCCCTCTGCCATCCGATTCCTAAATGGACGTTGAATCTTTGGACACTACCTCCCTTTTTTAAGATACTTTTTAATATTTCTGTTTTTGCACTTTTTTGTAATCTATTCAATATGCATAATTGATTAACTTGTTTATTTATTATTTTTTATTTTTTCTCTCTCTGCTAGATTATGTATTGCATTGAACTGCTGCTGCTAAGTTAACAAATTTCACGTCACATGCAGTGATAATAAACCTGACTCAGATTCTGATTCTGAAATTGGCTTGATGTAGCACTGCATTGAATTTCAGTGGAGGTCTGACCTTCCCAGTAAAACTAGTATGTGAAAGAAATATGTGAGAAATGGACCCTCACCTTTTTTCTTCTTCCTCTATCAAATGCATTTCAACTTGCACAAGTCACTAGACAGATAAAACTAGCTCCATTTCTGGGCAACTCAAACACTTAATTATGCATCTTAACAAATTAGATCTAATTAGATAATTACAACTTTACTTTGTCTGACCAACAATATTGACCAACATGATAACTTCCTTTTGTACCTGAAAACTGTTACTCAGCCATATTCCACTTGCTTTGGTAAAGGTGTCTACATGTCAGGCTCTATTTAGAGCTGGTAAACTTTGGCAAAGAATGCCCAACAATTGTTTCTTCTAGGTAAATTAATTTAGCAGAGGGTTACCAAGCCAAGACAGCTCAAGCTGCCTACTAACCAACTTTTAGCAACACTTCAAATCCTGTAAGATAGGCAAAAATCGGACGAGATATCACACAGTAAAATTGGTCTGTGTTAGCCCAGTTTTCATGTCAGAGTTCAAAGTAAATTTATAATCAACGTACCTATACTGTATGTCACCATATACAACCCTGAAAATCATTTTCATGCTGGTGTAGATAGAAACTGATTAAAATTGATGAAAGGCATTACCTATTAGAGCAGACAAACAACTAATGTGCAAAGCCAACAAACTGCAAATACAAAAGAGAGAAATAATAATAATAAAAAATAAGCAATAAATATTGCGAACATAAGATGAAGAATCTTGAAGTTGTGTCCATAGGTTGTGAAGACAGTTCAGTGATGGGGCAAGTAACATTGAGTGAAGTTATACCCCTGGGTTCAATTGCCTGATGACTGAGGGATATAACTGTTCCAGAAACTGGAGGTGTGGGGTCTTGAGGCTCCTGTACCTTCTTCCTGAAGGCAGCAGCAAGAAGATAGCATGGCCTGGGTGGTGGGGGTCCTCGATGATGGATGCTGTTTTCCTGTGTCAGCGCTCTGTGTAGATGTGCTCAAAGGTACCCCTGATGGACTAGGTCATATCCCCTACATTTGTAAATTTTTACATTCAGCGGCATTGGTGTTTCCACCAGGTCATGATGCAATCAGTCAATATAGTCTCCACTACACATCTATGGAAGTTTATCAAGGTTTTAGATGTTCTCTTCATAAACCTCTAAGAAAGTAGAAGCAACTGGAAATCCAAGCAACACACAAAATGCTGGAGGAATTCAGCAAGTCGGGCAGCATCTATGGAAAACAGTTGATGGTTTGGGCTGAGACCCTTCATCAGGACTGGAGAAAAATAGATGAGAAGTCAGAGTAAGAAAGTGGGAAGGAGAAACACAAGGTGACAGGTGAAGCCGGGAAGGGGGCAGGGGGAAGTAAAGAGCTGGGATGTTGATTGGTGAAAGAGATACAGGGCAAATGTGGATGATTTCCTTCATTATCAGGGGATTTTTGTATTCCATGATTCCAAAGCGTTCCTCTTTAGCTATATTAAGATATAATGGTCTTACAACCATTATGTAGATTATCAAAAAAGCCTTAACTTGGTGTTCAGCCATCCTGGCTCCTCTAGTATGCATTTAACAAGGGACAATTAATCAGGTTTCCTATGGTAGGCTCATACATTACCAAGAGACATGGGATCCTTGGCTGACATTAAGTCAGGAGAAATGGCATCCAGGGAAATTTGGCTGCATTGGCTTGTTCACAGAAGGCAGAGGGCGGTAGTTGAAGATATTCCACCTGGATGTTGGTGACTAGTGGTGCCGTGCATGGATCTGTTCTAATATGCCTGCCTTCTGTGAATTTTATAAATGATTTGGATTAGGAAGTAGAAGGGTCAGCTTACAAGTTGCTAGGGTGGTTCAGAAGACATATGGTGTATCGGCCTTCATTAATCGGGGGATTGACTTTATGAGCTGAATGCTAATGTTGCAGGTGTATCAAACTCTGGTTGCATCACATTTAGAGTATTGCATTCAGTTCTGGTCAGCTCATTATAGGTAGTACGTAGAAGTTTTAGGGAAGGTGCCAAGGAGATTTACCAGGATGTTACCTGGATGAGAGTGCATGTCTTATGAGGAAATGTTGACCGAGCTAGAGCTATTCTCTTTGGTGTGGAGGAGGATGAGAGGTGATTTTATAGAGGTGTACAAGGTGATAAGAAACATTTACAAGGACGTTGCTGCATCTGGAGGAGTTATAAGGAAAGATGGAATAGGTTAGGATTTAATTCTTTGGAACGTAGAAGATTCAGAGGAGATTTGATAAAGGTATACAGTATAAAATTATGAGGGGTATAGATAGGGTAAATGCAGTCAGGGTTTTTCCACTGAGGTTGGACTACAACCAGAGGTGACAGGTGAAAAGTTTAAGGGGAACTCAGAGGGTTGTGAGAGTGTGGAATGAGCTGCCAGCACAAGTGGTGCATGCAAGCTCAATTTCAAAGTTTAGGAGGTTTGGATGGGGACATGGATAGTCACATCAATGAGAGTAGGCAGTTTAAATGTTTCAGCACAGACTAGATGGCTGAAGGGCCTGTTACTAGGCTGTACTTTTCTATGACTCTGTGATAGAGTGGACAGTTGGGATCTTTCTCCCAGGGCAGAAATAGCTACTACAAAAGGACATAGTTTTCAGGCAATTGGGGGAAAGCATGGGCGGGCTGTCAAGGGTAGATTTTGTTTTTAAACACATAGAGTGCGGGTCTGTGCTTCCAAGTATGATGGTAGAGGTAGGTACATTGGAGGTCATTAATAGTTTCTTAGGCATATGGATGAAAGAAAAATGGAGGGCCATGCTAGATTGGTTTAAGCTTGGAGTAGGTTAAAAGGTCAGAACAACTTTGTGGGCCAAACAAACTCTAAATGCAAACATGAGGAAATCTGCAGATGCTGGAAATTCAAGCAACACACACAAAATGCTGGTGGAACGCAGCAGGCCAGGCAGCATCTACAGGGAGAAGCGCTGTTGACGTTTCGGGCCGAGACCCTCGTCAGGACTAACTGAAAGCAAAGATAGTACAAGATTTGAAAGTAGGAGGGGGAGGGGAAAATGCAAAATGATAGGAGAAGACCGGAGGGGTTGGGGTGAAGCTGAGAGTCAGAAAGGTGATTGGCAAAAGGGAATGGATCATGGGACGGGAGGCCTAGGGAGAAAGAAAGGGAGAGGGGAGCACTCCCCTCTAAGTGCTCAAACTCAAACTCTAAATGCGTTGTTCTGTGTGCTATGGTCCTTTAGTGGGCTGGATAAAATGGAGAATCTTTATAACATCAGAATACATTATACCTAGTTACAAAATATAGTTTAGATTTTCACTAATAAGTAATATTCTGGTTAAATACATTTCATTTGTATTCTTAGTTTGATTCCTAGCTTTGACACAGCAATCATTCAATTCTCCATATTGAGTGAAGCAGTTGGCCTTTTGCTCTGATATTTGAAATGAGATGAAATGATCAGGGCAGACGTAAAGGACAGGGTGGTCCTCATTGTATCCATGGTGCTATAAGGTATTGGCTTACTGATTTAGGACAACTGCCAGTTAGCCCTACAGCTGGCAGCCGGTACTGCTGCTGCAGGCATCACATCATCACAAATCAAAGAAGAAATCTAGTATTTTTTCTGTCTATAAATACTAAATGAAAATTCCAATTTTCATGGTATCTTGTCAATAGCTGAGGTCAAATAAATTTAACATCTATTCAAACAGACCAGGTCTCAAGCCAAGTAATGTAAAATCATTGTGATTAATAACTTTTCTCAAATATTTCACAATGTATAATGCATAAAGCCTCAGAGAAAGAATGTTTTTGAATGTTTTTATATCTGTCAGTATTTCCTTGATACATTTTTAATGAAAGTGAATTTAATAGCAGCATGAGAGTCAACAGAATTGTTTGTAGTCATTAAATTTTATATCAACGAACTAGAAACTCTTGTTTATTTGCTGACTACATTTATTGATTGATTGCAAGCTATTAAAATCACTATTGAATTATATTTTATATAAAATTTTGTTTTAACACATCTGTCCATAATTAACATCTGTATATCATTATTTAACCCCACTACAATGTGATTGGTACAGATGATTAGGCATAGAATACTTTGTCATATTTATTACCCTGAGCACAAGAGTACATAGATTCCTTATTTAAAATAAATATTTATTTATTGTATTTCATTTGAAGTTTCATTGATTTTTGTATGAATTTGTTACATAGGCTAAGAGTTTGGAACATCTGTTCAAACCAAATGAATTGTAAAAACTGGAGTCTTTCTGCAAGAGTCTGGCTCCCAGCAACACTTCTATATTCTATGATAGTCCACCATATTATTAATACAAGGAAACTGCAAGTTTTGGCCTCCATGTGACAGTTTCACCCTTTTTCCATTTAGGCTTTAAGCATCCATTGAGAGAGGTCAAACAAGAACCTAGAGCATGTCATTCTCTAGATCATGTCATTCTGTAGATGTGCAGTAGAGAGCATCCCAGCGTGCTGCATCACTGTATGGAATGGAAACTGCACTATGGCAGACCGGAAGACTTAACAATGGGTGGTCAAAACTGCCCAAAGCATCACCTGCACCAGCAAGAACATATAAACAGAAAGGTGCCAGAAAAAGGCCAGCAATATCATAAATGACCCCACCCAACCTGCTTTTGGAGTGTTTGTCCCACTGCCATCAAGGAGGAGGCTACACAGCATCTATGCCAAGACCACCAGACTCAAAAACATTTACTTAATGGAAGCAGTAAAGCTGATCAACACTCCATCTAATGACTCCTTCAAACCCCCACTTCCACTACTTTATCATTTCCTATCAGTCATTTATGTACCAACATTTCTGTGCCAAACATCACTTCATAGACATTCAATCAATCGCTGTTAGGTTTTCACAACCTGAGGTCAATGGACCACCCAGTTAACGGTACGACTTCATGGCATAAAAATGTTTAGGAACCTCTGATCTATGCAATAACCTATCTAATGAATTCATAAACAGCATACTGTATATATTTTTATTATTGTGTTCTTCATCTTATTGGGTTTAGTTGTGCTGCATCGGATCCAGAGTAACAATTATTTCATTCTCTTTTACGCTTGTGTACTGAAAATGACACTAAACTATCTTGAATCTTGAACCTTGAAGAGTTTCTACAGAAGCTGGAAATCTTGGAGGGGAATAAAAATTGATATTTCAGGCCGAAACAGGAAAGGAAGAGTTATAAATTTAATATGTCAGCAATATTGTAAATATATTGTTTGATTATACATTCTTCATTGTTTAACTAAGCTTTATGGGTTATATGTAAAAGTACGTGAATGGCATATGTCATCATGCCACCACATCATATGTATGCGTCACTTAAAATAAAAATGAAACTAAACATACACAAGTTATCTCCCAGATCTGTGTTTCTCTTTTAATTAAATTCTGGAGTTACTAAATATAACAGTTGCAACAAGGAAGTTTTAAAAGAAACTGAGATGACTACCTATCTGTTGAAGTGCAGCAAGTCATTCAAGTTAAAAAAAAAGGCAGAAACGGACAAACTCACAGGTTCATGAACAATAAGTACCATGTGATAATCTTCATAAATAAAAGAGAGCAGAAATGGCTGGCTACATCAGAAAGATAGATGTGTTAGATTGCACAAGGTAACTTAATGTTGTATACTGAACAAATTGAGTAGTATTTTGAAGCAAATGAAATAGCCAATTTTTATTCACAAGTACAAATTTTGTTGACTTCATTGGATTTAAAGGCATACAGTTTGGTTAGAAGTTTGACTGCTCCGATCAAACCAGCTGAAACGAACTTTGCTGATATCATGAAAGCAATGAAGGAACATTTAGAACCAAAAACATAGTTGATTGCAGAACATTTTAGGTTTCATCATTGGAATCAAAAGGAAGGAGAGTCCATTTCAGTGCAGATGGCTGAACTGAAGAAAATATTTGAGCTTTTTGAGCTCAGTAATGGGTTAATGATGTACAGAGGCATTGAAGATAATGATGTCCTGCTGAAGGGTCTCAGCCCCAAACGTCTCTTTTTGGTAGATGCTGCTTGGCCTGCTGAGTTCCTCCAGCATTTTGTGCGTGTTACTGAGACATTGATTAGTTTGTGGAATCTTCCAAGAAAACTTTCAAAAACGGTTCCTTACTGAAGCACAACTTACATTTCAAAGAGCAGTTGAAATAGTTGTATTAGTGGAGGCAGCAACAGAGGAACAGCTGAGTTACAGTCAGAAATGAAAATGAGCGTGAACAAAATTGCAACGTCTAAACATACCTGAACAAATTATGTTACTGTTGTGACAGGGGATCACATACACCAGACAATGCAAATTTAAAGATGAAAATGTAACAAAGTAGGACACATACAAAGAGCTCGTTGGGCAGACAAAAAATTGTGGACTGCACAGTGAAGAGAAAAGATAAAAAGTCATGTTGCAGTTTCAAAAAGAGCACTGAATCTGCATGCTGTTGATGAAGGATCTGATAGTGATCAGAGTGACAAAGGACTGGATAGCCTTGAGCTTTACGATGTGAAAACTAACAAAAGACAAGCAATATGGTTTACACCAGAAGCGCATGGAAAATCAATTAAAATGGAATCGGACATTGGATTGGCTATTTCAATCATCCACAAAATTAGTTTAAAAGGCATTTCAAAGATACTGAACTGAAGCCTGCAAATATCCAAAACTAAGTCCTTCCATTGGATAATAGAAAACACCTGTGGGAATGACATTAATTACAGTGAAATACAACCATCAAGCTACATAAGGCTCGATTTTCTTTAAACCAAGCATCACCTAATGTGTTCACACAATTGATGCACAAGAATTACATAAGTGTGTTGAGAAAATTCAAGCAGAGGTGAATGCCCCAAGGCCAGTTGCAAACCTTTCTAGGATTTTTCAGTTAACAGGTGTGCTGCACCCCTTGAACTCATTACTACAGATTGGGAAAAAAATGGCAATGAACAAGCAGTGTGAGGTGGCTCTCCAAAAGACAAAGGAAATGGTGACATCGGCACTGTACTCAAAGATTCAAAGTACATTTATTATCAAAGTATGTATGTCGTATACAATCCTGAGATTCCTCTTCCCGCAGGCAGCTACAAAGAAACACCATGGAACCTGTTCAAAGAAAACATCAAACACCCAACACGTTAAAAAAAAGAACAAGAGCAAATGGGAAAAAGTGGGCAAATCATAGACAGAATCTTAAACATCAAACCGCTTGTCCCTGAAATAGTCCAGGAATGTTCAGTTCGATTCAGCTCTGGGCCATTCAGCGACTGCAGTCCGCGTCAAAGCACCCTGAAGAAAATCACGCAAAATAGCAATTTAAAAAAAGGGTAACCATAAATACGTGTAACATGAACCACAGTAAAAACGAGTCCAATCCACAAGCTATGCCCAAGAGCCAAGAATCCTGCAACTTCCTCAAGCAGCAAGCAGGAGGGAGAGGAACACTCAGACCTTGACCTGCCCTTGTAATGTTAATTTGTATAATAGGTTCAGCTGAGTTTTGTTCAATGAGACCTCCTGTAAGCTCATAGTGGAGAACTCTGCAATTATATTGCCATTAAACATCAAGAATAGGTGATAAGACTGTTTATTCATCACTGCAGGTACTTTATAATATGAATATTACTTACCATGTATCAGTTCATAACTTAATGTTGTCCAGGTCTTTCTGAATACAGGTATATAGCCTGTTAGAGTTACTCAAAAGCTGCTAATGGAATTAAACATCAGCAAATAACCTACTTCTGTCTTTTTGATGGTGTTATAACTGAATAAAATTGAGTCACACGGAAACTGTAACTGGGAAACAGAAAAGTCTTTAATCACACAGCAGACACTCAGGAGAGAGAGAGCTCGAGAGAATCTCACTCTCTTGACTCGATGGTTTACACTTCTTCAACACAAAGATAACAGTAAATAACTAGTGTCAATTGCTATAATCACCTACAATTGCTGTAACTGCCTATTACCTCGCTGTTTCTCAAGTTATTCCCTTCTCCCCTCCCCTGCACCTGCATTCTTCCCTCTCCCAGATCCATCCATCACCTGCCCCCTCCTGTTTCAACCCCTCCCCAAGGAATGCCCTTTATAAAGCAGCTGAAGACATTTGGGCATCAAAACACCATCCTTAAAAACTGCAGTGATGTTCTAAATTTCAGATAATTACATTCCAGCAATCGTAACCTTCTTCTTTTGTGCTTATTATGACTCTAGCCACTGAAGTATTCTTCCCTTAATTCTCATAGGCTTAAGTTTTAGCACACCATGCTCAGGCAAATACAGCCTTAATGTGAAGTGTTCATTCTCACCTGGAATTCAGCATTTTAATTCATGGTTGAACCAAGAGTACATTGGTGTCTGTAGCCAAACAGTCTTGCCATAATTCAAACCAACAGGAATCTAGAAAACAACTATGGGACATTTATCTCTGAACTGTTGGTCTAGTACTTTGGATTACTCCATCAGTAAATTAACTACAGCATCACTGTACTGATGTGATTTCATTCTCTGTGAGGCTAGGAGAATATTACCTGCAATACATACTCGCATCCTCCAAGAGGACAACTTTGTCATGGTTTGGAGGCTTGCATGCCTCAATGACCCAGAAAGTTACATTGGCTGGAATCAGGACTCCTTTGGCTCCTGGTAGGGTCACGTATTCCAAACAGGTAAAAGGGTAGAGGCTGGTGTTCCACCTGTCCTCCTGGTTCAGGGGTTCAGCTCAGGGCTAACAACCCTGACTGGACTCTCCACCCAGAACTTGCATGACTAGCAGTAGTGAAAAATGAGGGCAAGCTACTGACATGATGAAGGAGCACCACCAGAGATGGAGGGTCTTCATTGCTGCCCTAAATGCCAGCAGCATAACTGGCAGTAAGTAGGTAGTACATACTCACATAACTGTCCTTCCCAATTAATTTGACACCAAGCTAATTATCTTCAAGTTTACTAGTGATTAAAGCTCGCTTCTAAATTGGTGAATGAGAATTGACACCACAAGCATCATCTTCCTTGTCCAACGCAGATGCTACTATGCCACGTATTTGCTGAACAGTGGGAGTCATGCTAAAAATGTGCTATCATAATTCATGACATAAATTTAAAACAAGTCAGCACCTAAAAGGTGCTAAAGTGACAGATTACAGTATCCAGGGATTTAAATATGCCTTAATTCACTATCTTGCAGACAGACTATTATTTTAAAATTGACCTGCCACCCTATTAAGTTAACCTTGTTGGGTGTAAGATTCCAAAGTTCACTGAAGCTAGTCGTAAATGATTCTTAATGTGCAGGGTTAATTCTACAGTCAGGGAAGGAGACAGCCTTTTTAGCAATCATGACCATGAGTTCTAAGTGATATGTTGTCTCCCTGGTGCAATGTTGGAGGACATTGTAAAGTGTCTAGAAAACATCTGGCAAAGTCATGGTCCTTGTTGAAACAAATGAAATGAAGAAGTGCATTTAAAATCTTGCAGAGGAGCTAGTGGAGTGTAACAACGCTATAAATATTCATGTTATGTTTCTATTATTTGCTTCAAATGCAGCTCAGCATATTAGTTTTGCAGCTGAAGCTCAAAACAAGTCTATTGTAGTATTCCTGCTGCTTTCAGAGACAAAGAATTCCACGGAGGCACAGCACAGATCCAATAGCTGAACGATTCAAAAAAGATGACTCTGTTCATTATCCTGGTGGTACTGTGAATTTAAACTAGGCTTCAGGACAAAGGAAAAGGTTCACAAAGACTGAAGAATCCAGAATTCAACAACCAGAGTAGCTTGCAATGTGAAACTGGATAAAAATAACAGCGTCAAGAATAAAATAATAAACTTTTCTCCTGCAGAGAAAACAGACATATCAAGATTTTAACTTTTAATCAAATAATATCAAAATCTGTTGAAAAGAATTACCATTCCAGTTGGAATTAAATATATTCTTTAAAGTATCTTGGGAAAATGATCAAGATGTAAAAGCTCAGGTTTTAGGTGTTTTCTTTTGTTTGCAGAATCAGAACTCCAAGGCAAAAAGGGAGATCCAAAGCTAGGCCTCCAGCAATGTGAAGATTCAAAGTAAAAATTAATGGTGCTTCTCAAGGACATAGAGGATAATTTCCAGTTTCGTTTAATCATATTATTTTGAAGTATTTCAGATTTTTAATGGTTTTATTACATTATAAACCTCGGTTAGCTTCAATGTCAGTTGCTCAAGGAGAAAAATAATGAAGAAAGGTTTTTTCTAAAAAAAAATCTGTGTGAAAAATGTAAGTGTCCCACTTGGTTCCGATCTGTAAAAGTTAAACAGGAATGAATTTATAAACTTGGATCACTATTAACAAAATTATATTGATTCATCAGGCGGTAGCTCTTTGAATTATTTAAAGAATAATCAGTCAATTTGCACTACAAAAAAAAGTATAATACTTGTTGGCACTGGTATTCTAGGATAAGGGAAGACACAAGGTGGACACTTAAAATCTTATCAGGATGTATATAATTCATGTATTAATACAGAATTACACAGCAAAGGGACAATCAATATAGTGTGAACCCAATCAGCCTCATCTGCATCACTTGTAACTTAATTTGGTGAAGAATTATTTTCATGTCTCCTCTTATATTATCAGCTACCGATCCCTCTTTCCCAATGTTCAAATTACATATTTAGATACCTCTTTAAATATATTCAGCAACTTGGTCTCAACACTGTGGCAGTGAATTCAAATGATCTAATGTCCTTTCTCTGGAGAAATTTCACCTTGTGCCTTATCCTGTACCATGAAACTGTGACCTTCAATTCTAGAAGCAACCAGTCAAGAAAATATCCTCACACCATCCAACCTGTCAGGTTCTCCAGTACCTTTTCATCTTTGCTTATTCATTCTTTCATCCATCTAACAACTCTCATTAATAACTAGAAACCATCTTCTAATCAAAGGTTTTCTTTAAGTCCATGTAGCATGTGCCACTATAACACAGACAATGCCCTCTTCTCATTCCTACCATCAGGAGGAGGTACAGAAGCCTGAAGACACACACACAATATATTAGGAATAGCTTCTTCCCTACTATCATCAGATTTCTGAAGGGACAATGAATCCATGAACAGTACCTTAGTATCTATTTTTCTTTTGCCAGTGATAATAAACCTGATTCTGACCTCCTCTGCTGGAGATCTCCCACTTATTATATGTGTCACCTCCATAAAGTACTCTCAAGTTTATCAAGGGCAATCTTTATGAACATTTGAGATCCTGCGCTTTTAATTAATTCTAACAAGCAAGAGTTGAACAACTTCTGTTTCTTATATAAGCACTGACAGAAAAATTAAAGACATATTTAATTACCTGGTAAAACTGCCCTTGTTTTAACTTGAAAGCCTCCAGAATTTTATCAGAATAAATCCATACATGAAAGGAGGGATAAATAGAGACAAGAGTAAGCATTAAAAATAAGAGCAAATGGGTAATCCTGCATAAGAGCTATTGGTGATTTCTGCTCAGAAGCTACAGTGATTGTGGCTGGAGACATGTTGAAAGCTTCAGAGAAGGAACACACAAACATCCATATCAGTGCTTTGCGTAGCTGAGAAATGAGCTCTTTCTATAAGCTCAACATTCCAGTTCACAACTTCTCTAAGAAGATCCCAGGCAAAAGGAAGCACACATCGTGGGCATTATTTAAAGGGGTCCCCATTTGCTTCTAGATTTGTGCCTGGTCAATTTTTTTATGCCTGTTCTTTTGATTCTCCAAGTTTTTGATAAATTATGCAGTTGCAGAGGTTAATGGAAGTTTATAGTGGGTGATATGGCAGAGTTGAGGGAAATATTGCTGGCCTTGCAATGTCATATGAATAGAATACGGAGATGACATGCAGAGAAAGATAATCTGCTGGAGGAGGAAATCAAAAGCTCTCTGCAGCAGATCGTACCATCAAGTACAATGAAAATTTTGCTTTAACAGTCTGCCAGATTGGACCATGGACATGTTGAAATAATGCCCCATTTAGCCGAACAGTTCTGGAGGATACCGAAGTCACCAAAGGCAAAAGGCCTACGGCAGAGCAATCTAATGAGCAGTCGGGGTATGAGGAGGGAGAAAAACAGAAGACATCACCAAAGACCTTCTTAATAGTCTTCTCCCAGTGCCCAAAATCTGTCTTTGAAATGCATTATGGAATCTATCCATCTAGAATAGGCATGATCTTCATTGCACAATAACTCCAAGAAATGTAGGGAGCAACACCACCCACTAAACATGGCTTTTTTGGACCTCACTACAAATTTCAATTGGTAAGTTCTGTAGGACACTCTACTTAAATTTTACAGAAATCTGTCCCCATCTTTTATTTGTTTCAGGATACTAGTATTTTGACATGGATAACCCCATTGATACAGAAAATGCAGAAGGGAGGTTAACATTATATAGTGATACCAAGTTAGCAAGCCCTGGAAAATGAAGCAGCAGAGGAATAATTTACTTGTTTATCTTTTCCAGGCTTGAGATGTACTGGAAATAATATTTATAATAAGGAATTATAGTATAGAATAATGAATGCAATCTTTTGGAAAGAAAAATCAAATTAGTTTATCTCAACATTGAACATCATGATCACTGTTGACATAGAACAAGTGATTAGAGACAAGAACAAGGTCCTAAAAATATAGATCCACCTCACACCTTGAATACCACTTGAGTCTCACTAAATTTGATAGATTATTAAGATTGATTGATATGAAATCAAAAATGCTTTTGCCATCTGGTTATTGTGGCAACGTGGCGGGGTTTCTATCAATTAATGCAGTGATGCGTCAGTTGCAAGTACCCTGTGGTTAAATGAGATAGAAAAAGGAAAATTTGACCTTCAGCTTAACTGTGAGTAATTCAGTGTCAGATGGTTAATGAGGAATATAATAGATAGAAGTTTTTGGATGTAGACTACTCTCTTATAATAATCATCCCTGAACTGAATTTCTATTATTTCATAACCCATAAGAAGTAGAACACGTTGTTCTGGCCTGAAGATTATAAACTTATGTAGTTGTTAAAACAAGTTTCTCGTAGGCATTATGTATCCAGGTAGAGCTAATAGGGTATGAATTACCATCCTGATCACCCATGTTCATTAGGGAATTAAACATCAACTACCAGGAGATGTCTACATGCATGCCTATGTGTGCTTCTTCTACAAACGTACTTACCTGATGGCTATCTTTAATTTTAGAAAAAAAACATGCAATCGGGGAGAAAATAGAAGCATCTGCTCAACTAAACATTGAAATAATTCACCAGTAAGTGTACTAAAATAAGGCAGTCTCTCCAAATTATCAAACTCAGAGTCATAATCCACTGAGGTAAGAATATTTGAAATGGATACGTTATTAAGTACCTCACGAACATTGGATTATTTTGGAATCAGGTTAGAATTTAGTTCTGAAGATACACGTCTATCTTTGCATCGACATGAGTTAAAAAAACATTTCTATCCATCTGGAAATGGCAATATACAGTACCTATCAAACATATTCACCCTTTCCCTTGGAAGTTTTTATGTTTTATTATTTTACAACATTGAATCACAGAGGATTTAATTTAGCTTTATTGAAACTGATCATCAGAAGTGAAAACAGTTCTGCACAAAATTATCTAAATTAATTACAAATATAAAACACAGAATAATTGATTGCATAACTATTCACTAATCACCCCCTTCAAGTCAATATTAATAGTTGCACTTTTGGCAGCAATTACAGCCTTAAGTCTGTGTGGATAGGTTTCTATCAGCTTTGCACATCAAGACTCTGCAATTGTTTTCCCTGTTCTTTACAAAACTGCTCAAGCTCCGTCAGACTACATGAGGATCTTGAGTTAACAGCACTTTTCTCAATTGAATTGAGGACTGGGCTCTGACTTGGGCACTCCAGGACATTAACATTGTTGTTAAGAAAGCTAATGGCATGCTGGCCTTTATAACAAGAGGGATTGAGTATAGGAGTAAAGAGGTCCTTCTACAGCTGTACAGGGCCCTGGTGAGACCCCACCTGGAGTACTGTGTGCAGTTTTGGTCTCCAAATTTGAGGAAGGACATTCTTGATATTGAGGGAGTGCAGCGTAGGTTCAGAAGGTTAGTTCATATGTTGAAAGATTGGAGCGACTGGGCTTGTATACACTGGAATTTAGAAGGATGAGAGGGGATCTGATTGAAACATATAAGGTTATTAAGGGATTGGACACACTGGAGGCAGGAAGCATGTTCCCGCTGATGGGTGAGTCCAGAACTAGAGGCCACAGTTTAAGAATAAGGGGTAGGCCATTCAGAACAGAGATGCTGAAAAACTTTTTCACCCAGAGAGTAGTGGATATGTGGAATGCTCTGCCCCAGAAGGCAGTGGAGGCCAAGTCTCTGGATGCATTCAAGAGAGAGTTAGAAAGAGCTCTTATAGATAGCGGGGTCAAGGGATATGGGGAGAGGGCAGGATCGGGGTACTGATTGTGTATGATCAGCCATGATCACGGTGAATGGCGGAGCTGGCTAGAAGGGCCGAATGGCCTACTCCTGCACCTACTGTCTATTGTTTTTAAGCCATTCCTGTGTAGCTTCGGCTTTATGTTTGGGGTCATTGTCTTGCTGGAAAAGAAATCTCCTCCCAAGTCATAGTTCTCTTGCAGACTGCATCCCATTTTCGTTCAGAATTTCCCTTTATTTTGCTGCATTCATTTTACCCTCTACCTTCCCAAGCCTTCCAGGGCCTGCTGCAGTGAAGCATCCCCACAGCATGATGCAACCACTACCATGCTTCACGGTAGGGATGATGCTTCTTTGATGATGTGTGGTGCTTGGCTGGTGGCGTGAGGCCTGAGGTTCCTGTACCTTCTTCCTGATGGCAGCAGTGAGAAGAGAACATGCCTGGGTGGTGGGAATCCCCAACGAAGGATGCTGTTTTCCTGTGACACTGCTCCATTTAAATGTGCTCAATGGTGGGGTGGGTGTGGTGAACTACATATACCTGTCTCGACACGCCCCCCAGCTGACTGCTCCTGTGGCTCCTCCCACTAACCGTGGCTCCTCCCATGGACCCCGATATAAAGGCGATTGGAGACACAGCCCTGGCCTCCGTCTCCAGGATGTAGTGTGGTGGTCATTTGCTGCTTGTTCTTTCTTCCAGCCAATAAAAGCCTATACCTCGCCTCATGTCTCCTAGAGTTATTGATGGTGCATCAATGGGCTTTGCCTGTAATGGACTAGTTTTTGTAGAATCTTCCATTAAACATAGAACATAGAATAGCACATCACAGTACAGGCCCTTCGGCCCACAATGTTGTGCCGACCCTTAAACCCTGCCTCCCATATATTCCCCCCACCTTAAATTCCTCCATATACCTGTCTAGTAGTCTCCTAAATTTCACTAGTGTATCTGCCTCCACCACAGACTCAGGCAGTTCATTCCACGCACTAACCACTCTCTGAGTAAAAAACCTTCCTCTAATATCCCCCTTGAACTTCCCATCCCTTACCTTAAAGCCATGTCCTCTTGTATTGAGCAGTGGCGCCCTGGGAAAGAGGCACTGGCTGCCCACTCTATCTATTCCTCTTAATAACTTGTACACCTCTCATGTCTCCTCTCATCCTCCTTCTCTCCAAAGAGTAAAGCCCTAGCTCCCTTAACATGCATTGGAGTTTCCATACCAGGCTGTAATACAGCCAGTTGATATACTGTCCATCACACACCTATAGAAGTTTGTCAGAGTTTTAGATTTCATGTTGAATCTTCACAAACTCCTAAGAAAATAGAGGCCCTGCCATACTTTCTTTGTAGTTGCACTTACATGCTGGACAGGTCCTCTGAAATGATAACATCAAGGAATTCAGAGTTGCTGACCCTCTCCGCCTCTGATCCTCTGATGAGGACTTTTGGTTTCCTCCTCCTGAGGTCAATAATCAGCTCCTTGGCCCTGCTGACCACTCAGCCAAGGTTTTAATCTCCCTTCATATGCTGATTCATAACCATCTTTGATTCAGCCTTTGACAGTGGTGTGGTCAGCAAACTTGGAATATGGCATTGGGGCTGTGCTTAGCCACACGGTAATAAGTGTAAAGCCAGTAGAGCAGGGGACTAAGCTCACAGCTTTGTGGTGCATATGTGCTGATGGAGATTATGGAGGAGATGTTGTTGGCAATCTGCACTGATTGGGACCTCCAAGTAAATAAAATGAGGATCTAAATGCATGAGAAGATATTGAGGCCAAAGTCTTGAAGCTTATTGATTAGTTTTGAGGTGATGATACTATTGAATGCTGAGCTGTAGTTGATAAAGTATGCATCTTTGCAGTCCAGTTGTTGCAGTGTTGATTGAAGAGCCAATGAGATGGCATCTGCTGTCGACCTGTTGCTCTGTTAGGCAAATTAGAGTGGGTTCAGGTCGCTTCTCAGGCAAGAGTTAGTATATTTCATCACCAACCTTTCAAAACACTTCATCACTGTGGATGTAAGTACTACTGGATGATGGTCATTGAGGCAGGTTACCATGTTCTTCTTAGGCACTGATATCATTGAAGCCTGCTAGAAGCAGGTGGGTACCGCAGACTGCTGAAGCAAGAGGTTTAAGATCTCATTGAGCACTCCAGCCAGTTCACAAGCACAGGTTTTTTGTAGTTTGCCAGGTACACCATCTAGGCCACATGCTTTCCATGGGTTCACTCTCCTGCCCCAAAGACTGAAATCACAGGATCATCAGGGGCTGTGGGAGTTTGTGATGGTTTCTCCATGTTTTGACAGTCATATCAAGCATAGAAGACTTTGAGCTTATCTGGACATGAAGCCCTATTGGTACTTATGTCACTTGATGCTACTTAATAAGAGGTGATAGCACTCAAGCCTTGCCACAACTGTCAAGCGTCCTTCAGTGATTCAAGTTTAGTCTTGAATTATCACTTCACCTGTGAGTGGCTTTCCAGAGATCATACCTGGACCTTCTTGGTCGCCAGACCTGAATGTGTCTGATCTGGCCCTCAGCAGATTGCAGATCTCATGGCTTGTCCAGGGCTTCCAGGTGGAGAAGACTGAATGATTTTGTAGGGACACACTCACCTACAACTATTTTTATAAAGTCTGTGGCTTCAGTCATATCCACAGATGAATCCTTGAACACAACCCTTTCCTCCAACTTGAAGAAACTCAGCAGCTGCTCCTCTGCCTCTCGCAAACACATTGTTGTTGCCTTAATCTCTGGAGCTTTTGGTCTTTAGCCCCTATCTCTGTGCAGGTAGGAGAAGGTCAACCAAGTGATCGGGGGGGGGGGGGGTGTCACGTGACGACGTAGGATTAAGACGTGAAAGGTGAAAGTCCAGCTCCCCCGTAAAAACTAGTAAAATAAAGTTTAAGTGAAGAAGAGTTAATAAATACTTTCTAAAAACTACTTATAAACAGGACTATCTTTAGATATGTCTCCTAAACAGAAACAGAAGGGAACTACTACTTTGAAGATAGCGCGAGTTGGCAAAGAAGGAGACCCGACCATTATGACGGAACCTCGTACTCAAGTTGGATCTCTTCCCGGCGAAGTACATGTCGCCTCTGACGATGCAGAACAGGGAACTGCGGCAGCATCAACGGTCTCCACGAAGAAACAGCAGGAACCGCACATGCGTGAAGAAATGGGTATGTGCAAACAGGTGCAAACAAAACTACAAGTTCCAGCTGCGACTGAAAGTGAAAGTGAACCGGAAGTAGAATCAGACTCTCTGGAAAACACAGATGAAGAAATAGATGAAGGAGAAGAAGAACGGGAAGAAATTAAAGGTGGAAGACTTTCTGGAGACATAAGAAAAACCCTGATACAAATAATGCATGAATTAAAAGCATTAAAAGTAATAAAAACAGATAATAAAACTAAGAAGATTACGCTTGATAAGGTGGTGGAAAAACAAAAGAAAACAGATAAGAAAATTAAAAAGCTGGAAGAAAAAACGGGAGACACCACTGAAAGAGTGGACAAGATGGAAGATAATATCCTTGCTTGGACATCAGAAAGAAAACGGTTGTTGGAAAAAGTTGATGAGCTTGAAAATTTTAGCAGACGAAACAATATTAAGATTGTTGGTCTTAAAGAAGGTATAGAGGGAGAAGATTTATCAAAATTCTTTCAAAATGGATCCCAGAAATCTTTGAAATGTAAGAAGTCAGTTAATTGAAATCGAAAGGGCTCATAGAGCTTTAAGACCAAAGCCCCAACAAGATCAAAATACACCATCAATCTTGATAAAATGCTTAAGATATCAAGATAAAAAGATCTTGAAGGCAGCTGCTCAAGGTGCCAGAAAGAGAAATGGGCCATTGATGATAGAAGGGAAAAGAGTTCTTTTCTATCCTGATATAAGTTATGACCTTTTGAAGAGGAGGAAGGAATTTAACCCAGTGAAAAGAATCTTATGGGAAAAGGGTTATAAATTTATACTGAGCTACCCAGCAACACTGATAATCTTTTTGGATGACGAAGAAAGAAGATTTTTTATTGATCATTGGAAAGCAGAGGAGTTTGTACAAGAACTTCGTAATATTCGCGAGACGCGGTAAAGAATTATGGAACTGAAATAGATTAAAGATGAAGACTGAGATAGGGATTAGATTTGATGTATATTTAAGAGTAGAAGAATATACAAATATACTTTAAGTATATGATAGAAGGGGAGAAAGATAAAAAAATTGAGGAATATTAATTGGGAGTAGAGGTATTAATTTTTTTCTTTATATCTATATCTTTTTTTGTTACGGGGGAGCTGGAGGAGCTTCTGATCGATTGCTGCGGGATTCACGTGTGTAATCATGGCGATTGCCATGACCTGTAAAACAGAGGGGGGTAATGTTGTGTTTCTATTCATTCACATTAGTAGGGGGGTATTTTGTTATCTTTTTCTTTACTATCTATCGTTCTTTCTTTCTCTTTTTCTTTTTTCTTTCTTTTTTTAGATAGGGATGTTAAGGGGAAAGGGTTAAGGGGAGGTGCAGGCTGATACTAATTTTCATTACTCTATTATTCTATTCATTTTATGTAATTCTCTTAAAAATTTAATAAAAAATATATTTAAAAAAACAAGTGATCAGATTTCCAGAAATATTGCTGGGCATGGAACAGTAGGCATTCCTTATCTTAGTATGACAATGGTCTACTGTGCTGGAACTTCTGGTGCTGATAATAGTGGTAAAGTTTGTTGGGACCTCTGGCCATTTAGGGAAAAGACAATGAAATGAAGTACAGGAAGAACTCAGCCAGTCACGCAGCATCTATGTAAAATGAAAACATTTCACATGTCAGGTCAAAGACCTTTCATCAGACCTGAGGAAGAGAGAAAGCAAAGTAGTCCAAATAATACTGAAGGTAGGGTAAGACAGTTGGTGGAACAAAGGAAATGTCAATCAGGAGTTGAAATGACAGCCACCTCCTTAGTCTATGTGATGTGTGTATTTTTAAATTTGTGTATTCAGACCCACGGGGACATGCTGAACAGATCAAAAGAGGTTAGAGGAATGACATGTATGAATAGCTGATCCCAGTCAAAGCAGTAAGAAACTTCAAGTTATCTGAAGTTAGTGTATTCAATATTCCATCAAAAGTGATCAATGGGTGCTGGATGCACCACCAATGCAGTTGTTAAAGAAAATATCTGCGTCAATATTTTGAAAATCCGTCAGAACAATTGCACCATCAACTAGATGTTCTCCAAATTTTCCAGAAGCCTTTTGCTCTGCTGCTGAGATATTTGCTAAGGTTGATTGAAATGATGAAGATTAGATGGTAACTTTTTGTATAACTCCTGGAGATATTTTGATATCTACAGAGATGTAATTTCTGTATATGTGTTTTTTTTTTTGGAAATCTAATAGCTTATGTGCTCATTTCTGATTCAAAAAAATTCATCTCAGCCCATTTGGAATTAATGAGGCACATCCATTAAAAAATTCAGTACTGAGAATCAAACATTGCAGGATGTAATATATTAGTGAAAAATGGTAGTCACTGGAGCAGCAGTATGTGACAGATATAACAGCAAAATGCCCAGTAGTAAAATATCACTAAATGAACTATAAATAGTAAAATATCCATGAAATAGTATACAGAAAATAGTATAATTTTGGATAACTATTTAAACTTAAAGACAAATAATAACTGGAGAAAAGGTGGTTTTGAGGGACTGGGATTACAACTTGGAAAAATATAATGGAAAACAATGAAGGACAGCAATGGCAGAACTTATAAAAGAGTGGTTAACAGAACCCAGGAGAAACAGCTTCCATTTTAAAAACAGGTCAAATGCTTATAGGATATCAAATTTCATTGGGGGGGAGTGATGGGGAACAAATGATGGAGCCATTTGAAAGGGGAACTATAGAAAGCAAGACAGGGCAGAACAAAGAACAACACAAAGTGATGAGGAAAAAAGTAAAAGAAAGCAACAAAATATACAACTAAATTATTGAGGAGCATTAAAATATACAGGCACAGGTATAAAAAGGGAAAAGTGGGATAGGATCAAAGTTAAGTAGGGCACTGAGAAAAAATCCTAGGCCATTGGACAAATCAGTAAGATTTATCAGGAAGATACATTAGATGACCTGACATCAGAAGATGAGTTTAGAAGTGATATGACTGTATTTAAAATAAAAACATAAGGAAATAAATAGAAAACTAACTAAACTCAAATAGGCTAAAATCCCTGGACTAGAAGGAAATGCACCTTTATATTTGAAAAGAATTTATAGAAAGAGCAAGGAACTATACTTCTTTATGAAAAATTCATCACAATAATGTATTAATGCCAGTGGACTGGTGGAGAGCTAAATCTGTACTTAGAATCATGAAAGTGTCTAGAAAACTGGAGCCTAGTCAGCTTTACATTGAAAATAAGCAATTCTTATTAAAGAAAGATACAGAAACGCCTAAACACCCACAATTGAACATTTGGAAATGTTGACAATGAGGCACACAATGGAGATGTTACAATGCATGAAAAGAAACTGAGTCAAATCTAAAGCAGGAAAAGTTGGTCTTCAGAGTTCAAAAGATTTGGGACTTAACATTTGAAGGCACACAAGCTAATGAGGGGGCTAATAATTTCAAGAATAATAAAGACTCCAGCCAGATTCAACAAGCCCAATTTCTTGCAGGTTTATGAGTTTTAGCTGAGGTTCAAGAAGATTAAAAAAGTGAAGACATAAATCAAGAGCTATGTTGATCTGGGTAAGTAGGAATAATGAATCTCTTCCAGCTTAAAGATGCACGGAAAAAGCTTGAAAATTGTGGACCATTATGTGGGAATCATCTCTGAGTAAAGGCAAACATCAATCTTGAAATTCAGCACTGCCTTCAATGTTCCAGTACACAGAGTATTTGAAGGCAAAGACATTAGACCTGGCATATAATTCATGGTCCACCAGATAGCAGTAATCCTGCTCTCCCATATGATCTATGACCTGGAATAAATACAGCAGGGATGTTAAGGCACTGTAAAAATACTTCACAAGATCCTCCAAACTCACAGGAAGGACAAGCAAACCAATGCCAGTATCCTTACTCAAACTAACATCTCCGGTATTAAGGCCTAGTTTAATTCCGTATCACTTAACCATTTTGGCCAGAGCACATCATTTACCTGCCTGACACAAGGTTCTGTTATGACAAGAAATGGACAGAAGAAAAAATATCAAGGATGTGCTCAAACTTCCTTGGGGAAATGATCACTGTCTTGAGAATCTTTGACTGCTTAAAGTAGAAAATTGGTATTTGTGATGGCACAAAGAGTTTGGAAGAAATGGAAGTCTAATGTAAATGACATTAAGGGACTGTCATTGCCCATAAACTACATGATGCATTTGACAAAGAGCCTGTGGTTCCTAAGCCAGCCTCAATAACTAACTAACATCAGAAAATCCCCAAGGTCTGGCTAAGAAATACAAAGAGTGAGTGAGTTAGATGTGTATGAATTAAGATGAGAGCAGCAAATTTTCCTGAATAGTATTAACAGGACAGACTGAGGGATGCTTTCCTGGAATGCAATGGTATTGACAAGGGCATGGATAAATAAACTACAGACGTTAAAGGATCTGTGGTAAATGAGTGAGATATTGACAATGTCACTGAGGCAGCAAGTTGTAGTCTGAAACTTATGTGGCTGAAATTTAAGTGTAATCAGTCTGGGGAACAGGGATGGGCCAGGAATAGATCCTTGGGAACACTGAAGGTGCAAGTGAAACAGAAGACTTTGCAGGCATCGTTGGCTAGCAGATTGTAGAGAAGGGCTAGAGAATGAAGGTGTGGTCAACTGTGTTAAAGTAAGAAGGAAAATGAGAATAGATTACTGGTCTCACAATCGCACAGCATGTTATCAGTGACTTTGAAAAGAGCAATTCAGCTTTTGTGAAAAGGTGGAACCTACAGTAAAAAAAAAGCATACCAAATTCTAAAGCTTATGTCTATGAGTGTAGAATTGAGAAGTACAGCCAAACATATTAAACCTCATTTACTCCACTGTTGGAGAACTTATATAATTTTGGTTGACATTTTACAACTATAGTACAAATACAGGGAAGAGGAATTATATCTGGATTTACAAAGACAATACCAGAATTGAGAAGTACCGACTATAGGAAACGATGTGGAGGATGTATCTCTTTCCTCTTGAAATTAGATCAAGTTTTGAAATGGTTATTACAGAGAGTATTTCCACTTGTGGGGAAAATTTGTAGGTCAGCAAATCAAAATAATTTAGAACAAAAAATCTTTACCCAATTATTATTTACTGCCATTACACCACTGTTGCTTAAGGCAGCAATGAAGGCCCTTGATCTCTATCCATAAAGAAGGATCCTTCATTGCTGTTTTCGCAACAATTGTTTTTTCCGACCAGTCAGATTTGTTAGCCGAGCTGAATCCCCAAACCTGGAGGACCACTGGACCACTCTCAGTCTGGCTTCTACCCTTTGAACTGTTTGGCATGGGTAACCCTACCAAGAACCAAAGCAGAATGCCCTATCTCCAGCCAACCTAGCTCTCTGAGTCATTGAGGCACGCAAGCCTCCAAACCCCACAACAAGGTTGTAATCCTCTTGGAGGACCTAATCATGAGACTGTGGAATATTGTGCCAGATTGCATTTAAGAAGGGAGATTGATGTGAAGGATAGACGAATTGAGCTTTACGCTGAAACAGTGTTATGGTAAAATATGAGAAGCAAACTTAGGGAGAAAACATTTAGTATAGACTGATTGTATCAAATTTCTACATTCTATATTCTGTCCAGTTGTACAAATCACATGACCTAACTGTTGTAATAGGAGATGCAGTATAGGACTAAGCACAACCAGTGTTCTGTATGAGTGATATCCACCTGGAGTAACAAACCACCCAGCTGATACTGTTTATCTACCCTCTCCTGCTGCCCGGGCTGCACTTCTAGCATTTGAAGTATTTTACTTTTGAACAACAAATGTGTTCTTTTTCTAACATTCCATTTTAATAACTGATGGGTGTTAAAATAGTAGCTTACTCTCGTTACCTTAAAAAAAAGCTACTTTCTAATTCAAGAAGTTTGCCTTGGTATGGTTATTTACAGCCTGTCAACTTACTGACAGTTTGGGGTTACTTAATTAAAACGCTTCAGGTTAGGAGCTGCTTTGGGGGTTGTCTTTGTCTAAATTGTCTGTCAAATTTGTCCACTTTCATACTGCTCTCTATTAGGATAAATTGCACATCAGAAAAAGAACATTACAGATGCTGACACTTAGTGTACCATGTAACTATGGTGATAGGATCTGTAGTTGTCTGATAGTTTATTATTAATTGTAGGAGTGAGCCTAAATGAACAAATACATTGACACACAGATGGCATTTCAAATTAGGAAGAAACTTTACTTTTTACTCATGAATTTTGTGATTTAGTGAAGGCTGTGAATGTGCGTACTGTGTTGGCTTATTCAGAAACACTGCCATTTGTGTTACGTACAGCTGCGCCCAACTACTCTGGCCAAAAGTTTTCAATGAAAATGCCACTGTTGATTAAAACAGTAGTCTCCTTTCAAGATAATTGAATATGAATATAATTTGTGCAGTGGCATACCCACAAACATACTCAAATTAAACACTTTGCATGTGTATCAAATCCACGTGTATCAGGACAACATTTCCATCAAAACGATAGCAAGATTTCTTTTTGGAAAAATCATTAATAAACTAACAGAAATTCACCTTCTGATTCACAAAGACAGCTGCAATACAAGATCAAATGTTCTTATTAAGAAAGCTGCATCTTTTTTTACAAAGTGTTTAATTGAAGTGCAGAGCTACCCTACCACATTGATGGTAAATGTATCAGAATCATGTATTCACTGGTGCATTTGCTGTAAGAATTGCGACAACTCAACATGAAAATTATTACCAAGTTAGTGTTATAGCAAATGAATCTTGTTTAAATGATGTGTTTCACTATACTTCAGCAGGCAGTTACAACAGAAAATAAACAATGTTTACAAAGTACTTCTATCTAGCTTTTAGTCTTCTGATGTATTCTCATTTAACATGATATTGTTTCATATTTTGTCAAAGTTGGAACATCTGAAATTTAATGGTTTAGTTAATGGGAACAGATTTTTTTAACTATTCAATCATAAAATGGTCTATTTCACATTCACCTTTGTTTGGGGGAAAGACAATCTATTTAGATCAATATAAATTCATCCATGATGTCTAAAGGATCTGTGGCATACCTATAACTTAAAATATTTTATTAATTTTTTTAATTAGCAAGTCAGTTAATTTGATGCAATCTGATATTAACATTGATCTTTCAAGCTCAATGGGAGCTACAGTTGCAATTCTTTCAGAAGATTTTTATAAGATTGTGCAATAAAGCTTGAGAGAGGCCCTTCAGTCCAACTCATCTGTGCACTCCATAATTCCCTTCTAAGCAAGTCACATTTACTTGTGTTTGGCCAATATAAACCTTTTTTATCCATGCACCTGCCCTACTAACTTTTAAATGCTATTAATATTCCTGCCTCGACATGAGGCACCACAGTCCATGTGCTGACCACTCTCTGGGTGGAAAATGTTACCCATTAGACTCCTCTTAAATCTCTCCCTTCTCACCTTAAACCTATACTCTCTAGTTCTTGATTCCCCAACCCTGGTGCATTTGGTACATTGATCCTATCTAAGTACTTTGCACATTAGATACATTGGCTCTATCTATGCCCACTTGATTTTATACACCTCTCTGTTATCACCTCTTAATCTCATATGCTCCAAGTAATAAAGTCCCATGCATTTCAAATTCTCTCCATGACTCAGACCCTTGAGTGGTGGCAACATCCTCCTGGAATCTCCTCTGTACTCTTTCTGGCTTAATGGCATCTTTCCTTTAGCAAGGCAACCAACGTTGAACACAATATTCCAAAAGATGCCTCACCAACACTTTACAACTGCAACATCCTTAAGTTTGTACTCAATGCCCTGACTGATGAAGGCACACCAAAAACCTTATACACCACCTTGCCTACCCATGACACCATCTTTGGCGAACCATTTACTTGTACACTGAGGTCCCAGGACAAAATATTGAAGAACCACTTGTGCTTATATCGCATTTTTCTTAACTTCTGGGCAGCTAAGACAGTTTGGAATCAATGAACCACTTTGTAATTACTGTTTTAACATAGGGACAGAACAGTCAATTTCCAAAGAAGTTCTCCATGCTGTAACAGCCAGATTTTGTTTGTTGATTGAGTGCAAAACATTGACTCAAACACCTTTAATGTTGCCCCCACCTTTATTCAAAATGTTCCAAATGAAGTAGTTCAGATTGAACTGAGAGCACAAGTATAGAATCGGATGGCAGCTCATCAGGGGAAAAAAGAGTTTCTGATAATACTGTGTCATCAGCACTGTGTTAAGATCAGATTTGGTTCCCTGAATCCAGAGCCGTTGCTGACTTGGAACTGAAAGCACGATCTTGTGAGCTAAAGGTGGGTGAGTCTAATGACTCTGATCATTAGACTTTTTTAGTCGAAATGCGGTTCGCTAGCATAAGAACATAAGAAATCAGAACAGGCGAAAATCAACCAAATGTTCAAGCCGCTCCACTGCACAAGGTCCGATCAGCGATTATCTCAATGTCAGTTTCTCGACAACTCCACAATCGCTAAAACAATATTTTTTTAAAAAAAATCTCAGCCTGAAGTACCTTAATGACTCAGAATCCGTGACTCTCTGGAATTGAAAACTCCAAAGAATTGCAACAATGACTGAGCGAAAGAAAAATCTTCTAATACGGCCTAAAATGGATGTCCCCGTATCCCAAGGCAATGCCCAAGTTCCTGATTCTTTCACCAACAAAACATTTGTAGAATCTATCCCGTGAACTCTTTCATAATTTTGTTTTAATAGCACCAGCGTTTTTTAAAACTTCATCTTCACAAAATAACCCCTCATCCCAGAGAACGAGCTAGATTAATTTATTTCTAATTTTTCCTACCGCGAAGCTAGCATTTATGCAGTGTCCTTGCCTGCATTTATCACTTAGCCAGCAGCGCCAATAGTGGATTATTTGAAATTCGTCCTGTTGCTATTTGTGGGACCTTTCTGTGCTCAGGTTAAGTGGGTGCGTTTGCTACATTTGAAAAGTACTCGGAACTTGCATTGGTCGTGCAAGGCTACAAATAAATGTCGGCGTTTTCCTGTTAATCGGTTGAACTCTTATTAAACTTGTCAATGTTTACAGTAGTAAAGATGTTCAAGTGCGCCGTTTTGGACTCCAGCTTTTAACACCAAACAAACCCGCCCACCACCGCCGCAGCAACCCCCTCCAACCCCAATGTTTGTATTTTGCACACACCCGTTTTGATTTGGACTGCTCGGGTTGACCTGAAACTTACCGCCCTCTGCAGGTGGATTTCATTGCCGTGGGCTTTGTAGTGAGGAAGCAGAAATAGTCGGAACTGAATGGAGCTGAAACACTGCCTTGGAGTATCTGAAACGAGAACTCGAACCGGACGGAATATTTTTCTCTTTTTATCTGTGTATAAACGGCAGAGAAGCACGTAGACGGCAAAGGCGAAAAGCGCGCAGGAGTTGGTGTTAAACGGCGGACACTGAGAATTGAAAAGATTTCTAATCATTAATTTCTGCAAGACCACTGGATATTCTGGTTTCAACAATCGATTTTATTTTACGGAAGTTCTGGTAGCAGAAGCATCGCTCACCCCCACCCATCCATACAATTAAAAAATGTAAGTCTTGATCTTACATCGAGGTCCCCTTGAATACACAATAGCTGACGGTTATGAACCACCCACACGGTCTCAGAACAAGGAAGTCCAACTGCGCCCTCAGTCTTGCGAGTGCCTTCATATATTCTGTCTATAAATGTATATGAAAACGATCTCGTCTTGGTACTGTACTGCAAATAGTGGAGAAGTGGAATATGTTAAGGTGTTACATCGTCTACAGCATCGTCAAGCGTGATTACGTTTCCTGAACTTGTTGCTGGTGGACTGAAAGCTCTATTGAGGGACTCTCCTGTCACTGATCCGGTACAGGTTATTCGCATTTTTTATACATAGCATACATTGATAATGCACATAATGTATATAAAATCGTGGATTGCACCGATACAGGTCTGAAACCTCTAACCATCGGACAAGTGGCCGATGCTTCAGAGAGGTACGACAACAAATAGTTAAAATGTTCTTTTGATAACACTTGGTAAATGTGCGTCTGCTTCTGAAGTTGATGTCTGGAGAAACACAGCTGCAATAAGACGGTACTCTTTAAAATGCATGTGTATACAGATCTACAGAGATAGACAATGCTGCAAAATAAAAACCCTGAATCTTGACAATCGTTTGAATTAGGGGGCTTGCCTTTATTTTATTTCCCAACTCGTGCAAATTACATTCCCATTCTGGTTTGTTTTATCTTTCTAGATGTCAGACGCGCAACATCCAGCCTGGTTTTGAGTCAGGAGCGACCCGTTTCTCTCCAGCCACCCACCCATCCCGGTCAGATCGCAGTAATTCGTAAGGATGGCAGCAGGAGTAGCAGCCTGGCTGCCGTTCGCCCGGGCGGCGGCTATCGGGTGGATGCCGGTGGCTAGCCACCCCATGCCCGCCGCCCCCAGCGACAGAAAGCGGCCGCAGGACGGGCTGGTCATCCTCAACGTGAGCGGCAGGCGCTTCCAGACGTGGCGGAGCACTCTGGAGAGGTACCCTGACACCTTGCTGGGCAGTTCGGAGAAGGACTTCTTCTACAACGACGAGATCAGAGAGTATTTCTTTGACCGGGACCCGGACATCTTCAGGAACATCTTGAATTTCTACCGCACCGGCAAGCTGCACTACCCGAGGCACGAGTGCATCTCGGCTTACGACGAGGAGCTCTCCTTCTTCGGCATCATCCCGGAGATCATCGGCGACTGCTGCTATGAGGAGTACAAGGACCGAAAGCGCGAAAACGTCGAGCGCATCATGGACGACGCCGAGGACGAGCTGAGCAGCGAGAACCGCCTGCCGTCCATGACGGCGCGCCAGAAGGTGTGGCGGGCTTTCGAGAACCCGCACACCAGCACCCTGGCGCTCGTGCTCTACTACGTCACCGGCTTCTTCATCGCCGTGTCGGTGATGGCCAACGTGGTGGAGACGGTGCCGTGCGGCGCCATGCCGGGCAGCGTCAAGGAGCTGCCGTGCGGCGAGCGCTACGCCCTGGCCTTCTTCTGCCTCGACACGGCGTGCGTCATGATCTTCACCGTCGAGTACCTGCTCCGCCTCATGGCGGCCCCCAGCCGCTACCGCTTCGTCCGCAGTGTCATGAGCATCATCGACGTGGTGGCCATCATGCCCTACTACATCGGGCTGGTGATGACCGACAACGAGGACGTGAGCGGCGCCTTCGTCACCCTGCGGGTCTTCAGGGTCTTCCGGATATTTAAATTCTCCCGCCACTCTCAGGGCCTGCGCATTCTGGGCTACACCCTCAAGAGTTGCGCCTCCGAACTCGGCTTTCTCCTCTTCTCCCTTACCATGGCCATTATCATCTTCGCCACTGTTATGTTTTATGCCGAGAAGGGTTCCACTGCCACCAAGTTCACCAGCATCCCGGCTGCTTTCTGGTACACGATTGTCACCATGACCACTTTAGGGTAAGTGATTGGGGTTTCTTTGCACTGTGGCTGGTTTAAGTTTGCCTCCTTCCAGTTGTGTGTTTTACTTGTGCTTCGCAATGAGTGGAAGTTTTTGATTTGGGTACCACTGGTTCATTGGCTACCAAAGGTAGGATTTATTATCATCTCGACTTTTCTTGAGTTACTTTGGAGTAAACTTTTGTCGCAGATGGCCAGCCTTGGGTTTCAGTATGCAGTACTTATTGAAAGTGTATTGTTTTTAAGGGTTCTCTAAATTGATCTGTTGCTTGTGTAGAAAGTGTGAAATTGTTTGTAATAACAACCAATGTAATCTTCATACATCTGGATGAATATCTGAAGTATTTGATAATTCAATCTGTTTGCTTGACATAATTTTGGAAACTTTACAACTTAACTTTTTTCCCCACCAAAATTTTATGTTTTACAAATAAATAAACATTCAATTAAAGAAGTATGTCTTGGTATTGCCACCAAGGCCCGGTTGCCATGGGGAAAATTTGTTGAGAAGCTCAACACTTCTGAGATGTTGGACTGCAAAATTGCATTTATCTTTTGCTATCATCTGATATTATATACTTGTGATTCAGCAAATATGGATGGGTGATTAGTAAAATATGAGACAGCTTGGAGAACCTGATGCTGCTATTGTGATGAATATGACTGTCTTTCCCACTTGTTATCTAATCTAATAGAACAAAGCAGTCCATGTGCAGTTGAATGATTGAAGTCTGAAATTTTGGTCAATGATGTCTAACTTAATGTCAATTATGTGAGTGAATTCATGTACAATTCCCATACTAGTAACAACCTTTTAGCTGTAAATTTCTATTTGTATACAAAAACAATAGAAGTTAATAGCTTTTTCATCTTGTGTGACAGATCTTACTGGTAAACTTCTGGTGATAGGACAATGAACAACTGGAGCTAATGACAGCATCTCCTTAGTTGAGTACGTATACTCAATTAAGCTAGTTTTATTTTAGTTCTGTTTAAGATGCATGTGAATGTACACATTCTAAACCACGATGTGTAATTTCACAAAACCATGGTGCAGTTTAGATTATATGTGGATCAGGTCTTGAGTGAGGTGTATATATTGTCCTGTGAAGGCCTAAATATGGAGTTTAAAAAGTAGGAGCATTTGAAATTGCTGGATAGTCAAGAGACGGTGTTGTCAAGATGTAGTTTATTAATTCTCTAAGATGAGACCAAGAACTGGCATGATTCTAGAGGAAAGTTGTTGGAGAGCCACGATAGGATAAATGATTCGACACTACTCTGCAAATGACAGTTTCCAAGAAAATTTCATTATGCTGCGTGAAGCTGCCAAAAGTTTGCATCATAAGTTAATAGAATAAACCTGTATAATTTTAGTTAACCCTTCTGAAATTGTGGGTCAATTAAAATTCTGCACTATATTACAAGAAAGGTATCAGTGCTCCAAGTAGCTCACAACAATATTCATTTGTCACCTGTTACCCAGGTTCAGCACACTGTTTGGCTATTGCTTATGGGCTTAGGGATGGAATTTTCATGTCTGATCCAGAATCTCGTTGTACTGAGTGATAAGATTGTGCTTAACCCAGTGTCTATCTTGAGTATTATTCCCTGCAAGTAGTGCCAGACAAACCATCTACTCCATGTTTTCAATTGGATTTGAAGCTATGACCTTTCAAGAAATTGCGTAAATCTAAGTGATGTCTGGTACCCTGGATTGTCCCGAAGACCTCTTTGACGGGTGGCATTGTTTGAATCAAAAGTTTTAGGAAAGTCTTCAAAATTTGATACATTTACTTCAAACAATGTAATGATGTAAACTGATTAAAAACACTACTTCTTCCCCCAAACTCCATTCTTACCACATTCTACCAGAGCACCATCGAGAATAAATGGAACAGCTGCAGCATCATCATCTCCTATGAGAAGGGAACTGCAGTGCATCAGATCACAAGACCCTGCACCAGATAGTGAGGACTGCTGAAAACATTGTCATGGTCTCTCTTCCTCACTCCCCCCACCCCCGGAAGCATGATTCTGATCTGTTCAGGATATGTATCAGAAGCACTGCGTACATAGTGCCTCCAGCATTGTCAAAGACTCGGAAAGCTACAGCACAGACTTCCTCTCCTTTCCATTATCTCTTTGATCTCCTGGCGTCAAGCAGAAGGTACTGCAGCATAAGAACCAGAACTGCCAGGCTGGGTAACAGCTTCTTCCCCAGGCTGTTAGACTTATTAAACATCCTGCTGCCACCCAGCACACATGTACGCCCTATCTCAATGTCCTGAATCCACCCCTCCACTCCCCAACTCTCATATACACTCTCATCTAGCTCTGGTCACTTTTCATTTTATATTGCTGCTGTATCACATATTTATAGAACTGCTTGATTTATTATAATAGCGTAAGTAACATTATACTGTCTTACCTAAATATGCACCTTACACTTTCTGTCATCTTGTCAATATTCAAGCTAAGTTACTCAAGGACTTGTGCTAATTTTATTTTGTGACTATGTACTGGATCGTGACTATATGCTGTGTGTGTCTATATGTACTATGTTTTGCATCTTGGTCCTTGAGGAACATCATCTTGTTTAGCTGTATACATGTGTATCATTGAATAACAATGAACTTGAATTTGAAAAGTAGTTTAAAAATTTCTTAAAAATGCAAACTATTTATTTAAGTTAACTTTTGCATTTCCAATTCAAATTAAGGAGTTGCACTAAATAGACCAGTATTGCTGAGCACAATGTATCAAACCCTTCAGTTTAGCATGGTTGAGCTCTCCCTCAGATTTGGTACTGAGTCCAGCACATTTCATACTATCATGCTTTTGGAGCAGAGCTGTGGAAATTAAGACATGCTGAAGAGCAAAGAGCATATGGGCAACAAGTCCCTATGGAATTCTGGTACAATGCATTGTTAACCCAGCATTTCTTTTCATGAACTTCACTGAATTGTGACCTACGGTACAAAAATATTCAGATTTCCTCCCGTTGGTCTTAAGGTTGCTGAGGCATTTCTGGTGTGGAATTTTCTTTCTAATGTTTTTGAACTTGATATTTGAATGTTTTGTATGGCAATATAGTGAACATAGGATATTTTACTTCACTTGTTATTGAGAAAATGATACATAACTGGATATATAAGGTATTTAACAAATCACTTAGCGAGAGATAATTTCAGAGATCAATACAGCATGATTACAGGCCCTTTGGCCAAAACGAGCCCATATTGACCTTGTAATAGTTGCTCCCAACATGGGATTTTGAGCAGATCATTTCAACCGCTTGTAAGTACTTTTAACGTTCAATTACAACAGAAAGATATCAATATTAAATTTTCTTCCGGCATTATTTGTATTTATTTTCTCTCTAGAAATAGAGAGGAAATGGAAATATCCTACTTAATCTCAGTTCATTCTGTACATGGTACAGCTATTATAGAAATAGGCTTATCAAATTGATTGCTATCCTTAATCTTTGTATGCACACAGATAAATTGTTAAAACAATAATTGCTGTTTTTAAAAGACAGAACACTTTTGATGTTTGACTCAGATAGAATTAACATGAGTTATAATAGATCTACCTGAATTAATGATGCATAGTTGAAAACTGCTCATGGTAATTCATGTTTCTTATTAGAGTGATGTACCACCTAATGCCACTTTCTTGATAAAAATTTGAGGCATTCGTCTTCACCACTTTGGTGGTTTGTAGAAATTCACTATGCCTTTTTCAGTCTTTATCCAGAATCTAGCTTTGCACAGGCAGTAATATCTATTCTACTTGCTTACTACCTGTTACACCACTGGCATTTAGGGCAGCAATAAAGGTCCTCCATCTCTGGTGGTGTTCAGGGCTTCCTTCGTCATGTCGGTAGCTTCCTCTTGGTGTTCACTACTGTCAGTCATACAAGTCCTGGGTGGAGATTTAGGAATACTGTCACCCTCAGATGTGGAAGGATTGTTCATTGCTGTTACTGTAACAATTTGTTTTACCACTCAGAGTTGTTAGTCCTGAGCTGAACCCCCCCCCCCCCCAAAAAACTGGAGGGCCAAAAATCACTCTTAGTCTGGCCTCTATCCTTTGACCTGTTTGGCATGGGTGACCCTAATAAAAGGCAATGCATAAAGCCCCGACTCCAGCCGATATAGCTGTCCAGGTTATTGAGTCATGCAAGCCTTCAAACCCAACAACAAGGTTGTGGTCCTTGTGGAGGATATCTATTCAAATATGTCAATTATTTCCTTTTGTGGCATCACTATAAAAATAGACTTTGGGTACTATTGCCATAATAATGCTATAATGTGCTGGAACAAAGCCATGTGGCTTTGGTAGGAAATGAACCATACCATTTACATCTCTGTGTCTCCATACTCTAATATGATCTTGTGAAAATCTGGGCCAAGTGTAGTTTAATGTTAACAATTTAAGTGGGTAATTTTATCAAAAGTGCTGAAGTGGAGTGTGCTTTAAGGCAAACTAAAACATAAAGTTGTAAATAATTACATGGCAGCTTTTTTTTCTGTTACTTAAAAAAACGGAAGTTCATCAGGATTTAGAGGCTTTTTGTATTTTTGTCCAAAAGTGTCCTAAATTTATAAAGTGTAAATAAGAAGAAATCCAATTATTCATCAGCACAGATGTAAAATCTAATGGATTTTGTGCAAATATTTGAGGATAGTTATGATTTTTGTGGTCAATCTCATTAATGAGTTGTAGCTCTGAAGCATGCCTTAATAATATATTACCTCATCAATATGTACAGTATGCTAGTTCTAAGTGTAGTGATTCTTAATGGAAATGGAGTCAAAAAAGGAGTATCAAATTTAAGTTTCATAGCAACTGTTGAAGGCACTGAATTGCTTCCAGTGTAATGACTAATGCAGACTTATCTGTATTGTAAATGATCACAGTCATCGTATTGGGATGGGCACTAGCACAATTTTAGAGTATACTGATTAAAAAGCTGTGCGGTAGTATTGTCTAATATATTGTATTGACACCACCTCTGTCAAATTTGGGGTAATACACTTTGCCTAACAAGCTACCTTAACAGTGCACAGTTGAAACTGTGTTTAGTAGCAGGAAAAATTTTGGCTACAGACCAGGTATCATCAAGACTACCCCGTAAATTCTTCAGCTTTTTCTACTTGTGTTATTACTTAATAGTTTTTAGCTTAGCTCTTTAGAAGTGGGAAGGTCTACAGAGCACTTGTAAAGTGTGCCATGAGCTCGATTTCTGCATAAAACTTTTGCTTCCAAACATTGGTACATTTATTATTCCACACAAACAGCATGGCAATTGTGCTTAGATAGTCACATAGTGAATCTAATAGCTTAGAACTAGGCATCAGGGAAGTTCTGTGCACTATTAGCAATAGAGTTATACTTCACCTTTATCTGTAATGGACTAACATTTCCTTCTCTGTGGCTCACTATCAAACAGGAATGCAACCCAGATTCAATGAGAAATGTAGAAGGATTTACGGGAGCAGTACCAGGTATACCTAGAAATTAGGTGCTAGTTAAGTTCCAGCGTGAGATGATGTGTGTGCCATATGATTAATCACAGTATGCAGTAGACAGAATTACTGTAATAAATATCAGGTCAAAACTCTGCAGTTATTACCATTTCTAGTTGTGGATAGTGGTTAGTTAAACTTGTGATGAGAGCAAGAAGCAGCAAGAAGTCGCCTCCTACATTTACACACAGTCCAGTGGTCATGGAGCATATGGATCTTGGACCTGCAGAAAGTGTCCACAGCAGGGGTGATTGATAAGTTTGTGGCCTAAGGTAGGAGATAAGTTATTAACTTCAAACTTTCTGCATAATCACTCAAAGAGTTAACCTGCATGTGCATGTAACGAGAGCTGTATAACTCATCTCCTTCTACCTTAGGCCATGAACTAGGGTAGACTAATGGACTGTGTAAATGTAGGAGCAGACTATGTTGAAAAATAAATGTGCTAGGTTTTCTAAAATTGACTCCTTCTACCTTAGGCCATGAACTTATCAATCACCCCTTGTATGAAGACAGGGTCAAAATATTTGCAGACATGTTCAGGTAGATATGCCAGATAGATAATTCTTCTCAGCTTCCTTCTGAGATATCTCAACACAGGAGCCAGTCTTCAGCCAACTTATCTCAATTCACATCACATAAAGAAATGATTGAGAGATCAGGATAAAGTAAAAGCTAGAGGACGGGATGACACCTCGAGTATGATATTGTAGATCTGTGCTCAAGAACCAGTAATGCTTCTAGTTAACCTCTTTTTTTGCCCATTACACCACTGGCATTCATCCAACCAGCAGCAAAGTGCCTAGATGTGACCTGTTCACAAAAAAAGCAGGACAATTCCCTTCCAGTGAGTTACTGATCAAAGACTATCACCGTAAGTAGTGAATCCTTTCACATTTCGTGCTTGGTGGCAGCAGTGCAAGCCATCTACAAAATACACTGTATGCTTTCACATCAGCTGTTTCAAAGGCACAAACACACCTGCAGCATTTACCACCAAGTAAGGAGGTAGGCACAAGGGAATGTCACTATTTGCATTTGCCAATCCATCTATTGCTCTTTCTATTTTTGCCTGATATGTTTTGGATTTCCTCTCCAACAATATTGACCTTCACTAGAACGACTGCAGGAGTGGAAGAAGGGTGCTTGCCACAACTTCTCAGGGGCAAATAACTGTTGGCCTTGCCATTAGTGTGCATAACTGAAAACTTTGTTACGCACTCAGTCTTAGTTAACAAATCTGGAGATGCAATTACTTGCAATTACTTAATGTCATGTGATGAGGTGCAGATCACAGAACCATTCTATTACTTGAATGAATGAAATTATTTTATTTTGGTCAGTACAAACATAACAAAAAGCATCATTTCTAATGATGATTTCATAGGACAAAATTACAATGAAAAGCATAGATATTCGTTAAAACAGACTGAAAGGGTGAAGGCTGAAGCTACAGGTTATTATGCCTACCCCTCTTGTACAACAACATATACAACATCAATCATCATATCAAAACAAAAAATTTCATAATCTTTTAACACAAAATCCAATTCCAAATATAATTTATTTACATTACTCCCATTCATTTTAAATCATGTATTTTATATTTGTTCATTAAGTATTTTTTAAACTTAAGTTTGGTGCATGTTTTTAAATCCTCACTACAACTGTTTCATAGATTCACCCCTGACTGAAATACAATAATATTTTATATTTGTTCTTTTCCTTTATTTTTGAAATATACATGTTCCTCTCAAATCATGTTGACTTTCTCTCATTTTAAACAACCTTTGGATACTATGTGGTAGCTGTCCAGTTTTTTACTTTATACATGATTTGTATTATTTTAAAATCTACGAAATCTCTGAATTGAATAAATAGTGGATTGGTTGGCTCATAATAACTTGTCTTATTTACTTGGCAAACACGAGGAAATCTGCAGATGCTGGAAATTCAACCAACACACACACAATGCTGGTGGAATGCAGCAGGCTAGGCAGCATCTAAGGGAGAAGTGCTGTTGACGTTTCGGACCGAGACCCTTCGTCAGGACTGCGTTCCACCAGCATTGTGTGTGTGTTGCTGTCTTTCTTACTTGTCTTACAACTTGTTAACAAAGCTATTGGGTGTGCCTGCTGCAGTTGCAAACCATTAATTGGAGTGGCTAGTTTTATCTGTCATTAGTCACTCTCTAACTTCAACCTCCTGCTGTAGTGATAATCATCAAAGCTTCGCAGGCTACACATTGAATTACTGTAGTAAATACTAGACAGCATGATTATGTGGGCTGTCAACTTTGCTTTGAAAAGATACTAGTTGATTGTGTGTTACATATCCACCACTGTCCCCCAAACAAATCTTTCCATATCCAATTTAATGTGTGAAGACTTTAAGTCATTACTCTTAAAGAATCGGAACTGAACATTTGTGGATTCATCTGTTAAATTTATAGTAATTAGACTTTTCCATTTTCTGAAAAGCAAGATGCTGGTCTTCTTGTTTATTTTTAATATAGGTCATTAGTCAAATTCAATATTTGAAAATTACTATTCCACAACCTCTTTGAACTCCCAACACTGAATTATACCAAAAATGGAATTAATTGTAAAGCCTAGTCAATGTGAATCATGTCATTCAATGTCTGTCTTATCCATAAGAATATTGATATTGTTCATCTTGTGATCTCGGGTTGTACTGCACCTGAACTTGCTATTCTTTCAACTCAGCACTTTATTTAATCCAGGTCATTGGAATTAAAGGTTCCTACATTTTCAACCATATGAATACAATGTGAAATAAGATCAGACTATCTCTACCTGCTGTTGTAAAGTCTAACACACAATCCATGTTATTAGTCATACACAAGAAAACTTGCCCAGCAAGACAAGAAAAATGTTCATGTGAAACCTTTAACAAGCTAACAGAATGATGCAGTAGTGATTTTGTTATTGGTTGAAAAATGTTATTGGGACCCAGAAGACAAAAGTTTATTCTATATCAGACTTCAGCAAGAACAAGCGGAGGCAAGGTAAGTAGGTAAGTTGGTTCCTCACTTCTTTTTTTATCCTTTAACTCTTGAAAGAATAGGGCTATATCTACAGGGCCAGTGTTGTGTTCTGAGAATCAGATGTGGGATTTCCGGGTGACTACCATCCTCCCCAGGTATATCAAGATGCAGCTCCTGAGAGACTGTGTTAAGTAACTGGAGCTCCAGTTCAATTACCAGATTTCTGGATCATTGGGACCTCTTCTGGGGCAGGTGTGACCTGTGCAGAGGGGAGGGGTTGCACGTGAATTCAAAGGGTACTAATATTTTTGTGGGCAGGTTTACTAGAGCTGTTGGGAGTGGTTTAAACTAATATGGTGGGGGATGGGAACCAGTATATTAGAGTTGAGGCAGAGCAGAGGTGGCTGAAATTTCTGGGAATAATCCACAAGAGGCAGAATAGATGTGTCCCACTGCAGAAAAAGTTCTCAAATGGTAACGTTAGGTAACCACAGCTGGCAAAGAAAGTTATATGTCAAGGAAAGGTAGCAAAAGTGGGTGGGAAGTTGGATGATTGGGAACCTTTTAAAATCCAGCGAAAGGCAACTACAAAAGCTATAAGAAGAGCAAAGATGAAATATGGGGGCAAAGTAGCCAAAAATATAAAGCAAGATGCTGAAAGTTTTTCTGAAAGTAAAAGAGAGATGAGAGTTGATATTAGACCAATGGAAAATGATGCTGGTGGGGTAATAATGGGGGGCAGAGAAATGGCAGATGATCTTAATGAGATATTTGCTTCAGCCTTCACTGTGGAAGGTACTAGCAATGTACTAGAGGTATGTGAGTGTCAAGGAGCAGGAGTGAGTGCCTTTGCTATTACAAAGGAAAAAATGCTAGGTAAACTGAAAGGTCTTAAAATGGATAAGTCACCTGGAGCAGATGGACTACATCCCAAAGTCCTGAAAGAGGTTGCTGAGGAGATAGCAGATGCATTGTTCATGACCTTTCAAGAATCACTTGATTCTGGCATACTTCCAGAGAACTGGAAAAATGCAAATGTCACTCCACTCTTAAAGAAGGGAAGAGGGCAAAAAGAAGGAAATTATACGCCAGTTAGCCTAACCTCAGTGGTTGGGAAAGTGTTGGAGCATCTTATTAAGGATCAGGTTTTGGGTTGCTTGTTAAAAATAGGTCAAAGTTGGAATGCTTTCCATAAAGGGAAATCTTGCCTGACAAATCTGTTAGAGTTCGAGGAAGTAACAAGCTGGGTGGACAAAGTAGAAGCAGTGGATATCATTGACTTGGTGCCACACATAAGGTTGCTTAACAAGATAAAATCCTATGGTGTTACAGGAAATATACTGGCATAGATAGAAGAATGGCTAACAGACAGGAAGCAGCAAGTGGGAATAAAGGGGGCATTTTCTGGTTGGCTGCTAGAGACTAGTTGTGTTCCTCAAAGGTCAGTATTGAGACTGCTTTGTGGCAAAGTTGGAAGATATGAAAAAAGGTGGAAGAGTAGGTAGTACTGAGGAAGCAATGCGATTGCAGCAGGACTTAGACAAATTGGAAAAATGGGCAAAAAAAGTGGCAGATGGAATACAGAGTTGGGAAATGTATGATAAAACATTTTGGTAAAAGGAATGAAGTGCAAACTATTATCTAAATGGGGAGAAAATTCAAACATCAGAGGTGCAGAGGGACTTAGCAGTCTTCATGCAAGGCTCCCAGAAGGTTAATTTGCAGGTGGAATCTGTGGGAAAGAAGGCAACTGCAATGTTGGCATTTATTTCAAGGCAAATAGAATATAAGAGCAAAGAGATAATGTTAAGCCTTTATAAGATACTACTCAGGCCACATGGAGTATTGTCAACAGTTTTGGGCCCCATATCTCAGAAAGGATGTGTTGTCAAAGGAGAGAGTCCAGAGGCAGTTCACAAGGATGATTCCGGGAAAGAAGGTGTTAACATATGAGGAGCATTGGCTGCTTTGGGCTGTATTCACTGGAATTTAGAAGAATGCAGGGGTGGGGGGAATTCTCATTGAAATCTACTGAATGTTGAAAGGACTGGATAAGGTGGATGTGGAGAGGATGTTTCCTCTGGTGGGGGTATGAAGAACTAGTGGGCACAGCCTCAAAATTGAGGGTGATCTTTTAGAACAGAGGTAAGGAGGATTTTATTTAGCAGGAGAGTAGTGAATCTGTGGAATGTTCTGCCACAGACTGTGGTGGAGGCCAAGTTCGTGGGTATATTGAAAGCAGATGTTGGTAGTTTCCTGAATGGTCAAAGCATCAAAGGAAATGGCGAGAAGGCAGGTGCATGGGTTGAGTGTGTTCCAGGATTAGCTATGATGGAATGGATACTGCTCCTATGTCTTATGGTCTTATCTTACTCATTAGAAAATGCTTGAAACTGAGACTGAAATCAAATTGTACCTTTTCCCAAGACACTGTTCCTATATCATTATGGCAGAAATACCTGAAGATAATTGAATGGTCGACGCTTAATCTTTTTTCTTTATGTCTGTATGTCTAGAGCCTTTTCAGGAGAGAATTGAGAAATTGGAGGTGCAAGTGGACTTGAAGTCCTAGTTCAGGATTGTTTAATGTTGACTTGCAGATTGAGGTGATAGTAAGGAAATCCTCACTTTGAGAGGATTGGAATATAGAAGCAAAGATATACTGTTAAGATTTTGTATGTGATTGTTCAGACCACATATGGAATATTGTGAGCAATTTTTGGCCCCATACCTAAGGTAATGTGTGCTGGTCCTAGAGAGAGCCCAGTGGAGGTTCAGAGGAATGGTTCTGGGAATGAAAAGCTTAATGCATGAGGAGCATTTGATGGTTTTGTGCTTTGATAGAGCTCAGAAAGTTGAGTGGGCACCACATTGAAACTTACTGAATAAAGAAAGGCCTGGGTAGAGTGGACACACAGAGAATGTTTCCATTAGTAGAAGAATCTAGGATCTGAGGACAAAGTCTCAGAATAAAGGAAAGTTCCTTAGAACTGAGATAAGGAGGAATTTCTTCATTCAGAATTCATTGCCACAGGTGGGTGTGGAGACCAAGTCATACGGTATATTTAAGGCAGAAATTGGTAGGTTCTCATCTGATAAAGGGATTAAGGGCTACACGAGAAGGTGAGAGAGAGGGGTTGAGGGGGGACAAACAGCCTTGATTGAATAGCAGAGCTGATACAGTGGGATGAATGGCCTAATTCTGCTTGCTCCTTTATCTTATGGATTTTAGTGGAATTATGTTTTTTTGAGTTTGATATGCCTACTGAACAACAATAAAGTGTCAGCTTCATTCAGTTGTGGAACTTGTACCTTCTGAGCTCAGGTTTGTAGACTCATGGATACTAAACTTGGCTGACAAAGTATTAGAATACTGCATTATAGAAGATGCCTTTTTCCAAGAAGACATTTAAACAAGGACCTCCGGCACCAGGAGTATGATTTTCCACCAGCTTTCTTGATTAGAGCTTTAAACCTCTGTAACATAATTAAAAGTGAGAAAAACAATCAGAAAATGTTTATTTGTGGAACCATATGATATGTAAATTCTGTATCATATTTCCTGCAGTGTCTAAACTTCGAAGTATTTAGTTGAGTTTAGCATACATTTGTCCAACTCAAAAATATAGAGGGATTTGTATTACTGCCATTGATTTCAGTGTAGTAGGGAGCTATAAAGCTGCTTCCAGACAGAAATAAGGAACAAGGAGGTGTAATATTTTGTTCCTGTCCAACTGCTAGTTTGTCACTCTGCCTTTTTGGAAGACAGGTCCTTTTAATGCTCACATCTAAACCTCATGACTGACATGACAGCTACTTTTGGTCTTAATGAACTTAGAAGTATGTTTGCATTTTCTATCAAATGTCAGTAGGTTGTCCAAAGATGAGCACAAGTAGCAAAGTTTTAATGTATTTGTATGTGGGTTTGATGAGCAGTGATGCACATCTAGACTGTTGAAAGCAAGCTGTCACATTGAGCAGCACGGTAGCATAGGGTTAGCACAACGCCTTGCAGTATAGGTCACCCAGGTTCAATTCCTGCTGCTGCCTGTAAAGCATTTGTACATTCTCCCTGTTTGCTCTGGTTTCCTCCCATGATGCAAAGGTGTACCTTTTGGTAGGCTAATTGGTCACTGTAAATTGTCCTGTAATTAGGCCAGGGTTAAATCAGGGGGTTGCTGGGCAGCATGGCTTAAACAGCTGGAAGGGCCTGTTCCACGCTGTAGCTAAGTAAGTAACTAAGTAGGTAAGTAAGTAAATCAATGAGTCCCTTTCTGGATTTCCACACCATTACAAAAACTAGTATCCAGCCAACTAAATTCACTTTGTTTAATCAAGAAAAGACTGTAATCATTGATATTGCAAAAGCAAAGGGACCAGCTGAAGTCCCAGGTGCTCTTCTGAAGACATGTGTTCCAAAACTTGCTAGGAATCTACCAAAGCAGTTCTAAAACGTTACAGTACTTGCATCTACCCATCTTTGTGGAAAATGGTCCAAATGTGCCCTGTTCACAACATGCTAGAAAGGGATTTGACCTGCGAATTATTGATCACATGGTCTACTCTTTGTCATCAACGGGGTGATGGTAGATATCTATGTTGCTATCTAGTAAGACTAACTTGCCAATAACCAATACTCATTCATGACAATTGGAGTATTTCACCTAATGAGAAGAGGCTATGATTTCCCTTTTTTCCCCCCTGATGTGGAAATTTCTAAAATTGTGGGATACAGATATGGTAGACTGCAAGAACCTTTCCGGTTTTCAGAGGTGAATAAAATTAGAGGACATTGACTAGGGGCAAGGGTAAAGTGGGGAGCTGAGTGGGACCTCTTTTCATCCAGAGTGGTGGGTGCCAGGAATCCACTACACTCCAGGTACTGGAAGCAGAATTCAAAAAGCATTTAAGAAATGTCTAGTCTAGCCCAGCCCTTGAATCTCCTAGGTGTAGAAGCCAAGTGCTGAAAAAACAGGAATAATACAGGATACTCACTGTCACAATAACCTGTTTCTATGCTGTGACTCTGTGATTCAGTGAAACTGAACCTATAATCAGTTTGGTTTTCCAAATTTCATTATAGCTTGGTTCAAGCATTGATCAAAGACCTGGAGATGAACTGAAAGTAACTGCCTTTGACATTAAGACAACTTTTGACTATGCAAGACGGCATGATAAAAGTGAAATCCAATGAGCTTCAAAAGGAAAATGCTTCAGTGGTTAGAGCCTCCTCAAAAAAGAAAATGTTTGCAATAGTCATAGGTTAACCAACCCAGCCTCAGGTCTTCACTGCAAGTGCACTTCAGAGGAATTTTCTTGGCCCAATTATCTGCAACCTCTTCACTAGTGACATTGCTTTATCAAAGTGCCAGAAGTGGGAATGTTCACTGATGACTGCTCAATTCCATTTGCAGTTCCTTTTCCTTGGCCAATGCCCATCAAGATTTAGACATCATTCAGGTATAGGCTGGTAAGTGGCAGTTAACATTTTGGCCATGAAAGTGGCAAGCGCTGGTCATCTCTAACAATTGCTTGTTCAACCACTTGCCACTGATACTTAATCATATTATTATCATTAACTCCTAACCATCAAAATCCTTTATTAACGAGACAAATTGGCAGGTCAGAGGCTCTATACCCTGCAACAAGTGATTCATCTCCTGTTACCACAAGGTCTTAACACCACTGAAGGTGCAAATCAAAAGCTGGATAGCACATTCACTTCATTTGCTTGGATAAGCACAGAACCAACAACTTTCAAGAACCATCATAGTTATCAAAGATGCTGTGGACTGAAGGGCATGTTCCTGTTCTATAAGGAGACATCATGTGGTCAGAACAAACCACCTTGTAGACATTCCATCTACAACCTTCTTCCTTGAATATACTGGATGCAATGCAGCCACTTGCCCAGGCTATGCTGACATCATCTCCTAAACCCACTGTCACTACCGCCAAGAGACAGCAAGGCAGTATGTAACTCCCTGCAGGTTCCCCTCGTTATCCTTCTTTGGATTCCATTCCTATTCCGAAGAGTGGATTCATGGTCTCCTCTTGTGTTGAGATGAGGCCACCCTCAGGGTGAAGGAGCAACACCTTGTCTTCCATCTGGGTACTCTCCAGCTTGATGGCATGTATATCAATTTTCCCTTCCAGTGAACAAATTTTGCCCTCCCCCTTCCTCTATTCCCTACTCTGATGTTTCATTTCTTCTCACCTGCCTATTTCTTACCCTTGGAACCCTCCTTCCCTTTTTCCTATGGTCCACTTTCATCTCCTATCAAATTCTTTCTTCTCCAGCCCTTGACCTTTGTCAGCTACCAAATTGTGTGTGTTGCTTTGGATTTCCAGCATCTGCAGACTTCCTCATGCTTCGAAAGGTATGGCCTGCCCCACATTGTTGTTTCTAAAATTCTGGAGTTCCTACCCCATATTCCTGTGGTGTACATTCACCAGAAGGAATGCAATAGTTCAAGAAGGTACCTCACCACCACTTTCATACCTTGGCATTGTGCACCATCCACCTCATTTGTTGTATTCAAAAGCATCTAGGAGTAATTTTCAATTCACTAGCATGGAAAACCTGGGAGTTAGATCCACTGTCCTTTTATTTAACATTTCCATTGAAATCAGTTTTAAAAACATATTTTGCAGATTAATCTGCTTGTGCTGTACTTAAATTTTTACTCTGATTGTTTAACTACCTGTGGCCTTTAACTGATCTGTCATTGTAGTAGAAGGTTGGAGCCTATAGTATTTATCTTGTTTCATGCCATCATTGTGCCCTGGATTAATTTCTCAAGGAGTCGTCAAACTGCCTGCATTTCTGATGTGCCTGTTGTTTAGCTTCTCCTTATCTCCAATCAGTTGCAAACTATTTAATGTTTTATTTAAGCAGTAGTTCATATTCATTTGCTGATTGCTGAGGCTATCAAAGTACAACCCAGCTACACGAGCTACTTGAGCAAACATGGGGAAATCTACAGATGCTGGAAATTCAAACAACAACACACACAAAATGCCGGTGGAACACAGCAGACCAGGCAGCATCTATAGGGAGAAGCACTGTCGACGTATCATCCTGATGAAGGGTTTCGGCCCGAAACGTCGACAGCGCTTCTCCCTATAGATGCTGCCTGGCCTGCTGTGTTCCACCAGCATTTTGTGTGTGTTACTATTTATATGACTTGGCACATAAAAGTGTACAGTGCTTTTTTTAATATTCTTTTCAGAATTATCATGGTGGCTCATAGTTTGACTTAGTCCATTCCAGTTGTTTGGACTGCAATTTGAAATGTATTTGGGGGTTAAATAATTCAAACTTCAGGAATTTATTTCATGAAACTTTCTATGATGTTTTGATTGAAAGCAACTATGAATGTCCACAAGAAAATGAATCTCATGGAGACAATAGTGTTTTGATAATAAATTTATTTGAACTTCTTTATGATGTAAAATTCAAGCATATTTCAAAATAAACTAAATCTATTTATATTTTTGCATCTGTGTCTCATGTGACAAGGCAAACAAAATATAGTTGGATTTTCTCTCCTTCCCCCTCCCCCACCTCTACTAATTTGTGAAACATTCATCTAATAGATCAATTCAGAATCAATAAAACACAGCTAATACAGTGATAAGTAGTTCAGTAATTCTGCAAATTAAGTGAATACATGAGCACCATAATTGACTAAAGCAAGTATTTAACAGAATTGAATGGTTTAATCACTTTACTTATCTGCAAACAGCAATACTTTATGCAAAAAATAAATATTTTGGAACTTATTTTCTTTCTTTCATTCATTTTCAGGTAAAATAGATATTATGGATTTATTCAAAGTTCAAAAAAGTTCAAAGTAAAGTTTATAATCAGAGTACATGCATGTAGCCACATATAACCCTGAGATTATTTTTCTTGCACAAATACTTAGCAAATCTATAGAACAATAACCTTAAAAGGATCAATGAATAACAAACTATGAAAATGCAAATATAACTGATGAGCAATAATAAATAACATGAAGAAAAGTGAGACCATTGGTTGCGGGAACACCAGAAATAGAGTGAGTGTAGATATCCTCTTTCCTTCAAAAGCCTGATGGTTGAAGGATAGTAACTGTCCTTGACCTGGTGGTATGAGGCCTGAGGCTCTTGTACCTTTGATCTGATGGCAGCAATGGGAAAAGAGCATGCTGTGGGCGGTGAAGATCCTTGATGAAGGATACTGCTTTTCTATGACAATGTTTCATATAGTTGGGAGAGCTGTTCCCGTGATGTACTGGGCTGAATCCACTATCTTTTGCAGGATTTTCTGTTCAAAGACATTAGTATTCTCATACCAGGCCATAGTGTAGCCAGTCAGCACACTTTCCACCACACATCTTTAGAAGTTTGCCAAGGTTTTTGATGACATGCCAAATCTCTGTAGACTCCTGAGGAAGTAAAGGCACAATTGTTAAGATGCTTTCTTTACAATTATTTTTTTATGATGAGTCTAGGATAGTCCTCTGAAATAGTGACACCCAGGCATTTAAAGGTACTGACCACCTCCACCTCTGATCCTCTGAGTACTGGTTCACAGACCCCTGGTTTCCCTCTCCCAATCAGTCCTTGGTCTTATTGGTCTTGTGTGCAAGATTGTTATCACACCACTCAGCCAAATTTTTAATCTTCCTCCTTGAAGCACCATCAATAACTCACTCTGAGACGTAAAGGTGAGATATCGGCTTTTATTGACTGGAAGAAGGAACAAGCAATGGTTGACCACCATACTACATCCTGGAGACAGAGAGGCCGGGCTCAGGCCTCAATCGCCTTTATACAGGGGTCTGTGGGAGGAGCCACAGGAGCAGTCAGCAGGGGGCATGTCCAGACAGGTATGAGTAGTTCACCACACTCCTATATCCTGATTCATCACTACCTTTGATACAGCCCACAACAGTGACACTTATCAAATACAGTATTGACAAATTTAGCAAGACTATAAAATTATTTAGGCAAGTAAAATACATTTATTTGAATCTGTAATTAAAGACAGGATTTGATTCTTTTGGGCAAGTTAAAAATTATGAATAGCTGGTTGGATGCTTGGTTCAAAAAATTCCTAAAAGTTTTATCACTTCTGTGAAGTTAATAAACTGTGAGTTGTTTATTGGAATATTTTAACATATGGGATGCAATATCGAAATAAATTTACCAGTAAGAATTACTCGACCATAAACAATGAACATTTACTGTTTTTGTACAGTGTGGAATCTGTCCATTGTCTATTCATTTTCCCTTATGTATAAATGTTGCAGTGTGTGGTGTGTTTGAATGTATCTTGCAGAAATCAAGTTATTCATGAATACAGAATATGTATATTACATTAGAACTGAATGTTCTGGTGGTATTATTTTTGTCATGAAGGTGTGTAGCTATGAAGGGTTGCAGAGATATACATAATAGAACTAAAGTCTAAAATTTAAACCAGAGATGGGGTATAGAAAGAGAATAATAAATGGTTAAACTTTGTTACCCAAAATCTGGACTACTATCATTATCGTATGTAACTCTTTACCACAGTTCTCAACTGCTGTTCAATACCTTATTTCTATTAAAATGACATAGATTGAACACCAGTAATATTTTTGAACACTATTCATGATTCTAACATCCTCTACTGTTAACAATGCTTCTTCCTTTGTTCCTCATTTTATTGTGTCTTATTACTCTAAAGATCTTTGTCCTCATAGACACACCAGTAAATTTAGGTTGCCTTCTGGTGCTGTTGACATCCTTCACTATCAAGACCAACTTTTCCTCACACATCTTTGCAGGCATTGGACAGAAAGTAATTATGCTTTGAATGTAGAAATACAAATTAACTATCACAGGCAACGGACACACAAACACTTATCTGTGTAAGGGAAATTATAGAGTGTAAATTGAAGACATTGGAAAATGGTTGCAATTTAATCTAGGTAAGTTCTTTCTACAGTGACTTTGGATGACATTGAGAAAATTAGAGACCAGTGGTATTTAACTAGTTTGTATATCTCCAATCTGTTATAGATGGTGGAAAATTGTCTAGATATATACCAAGTCACAATACCAACATCTAGTACAGAGTTTTCTTTGGTTTAGATTTAATAATACACTATTGAGGTCTTCCATGAGTGGGTTACAATATTATTTATGAAATAATCAAATGTTGTGAGAGTCAGACATTTACTTTTCTATTTTTCTTATAGGATCAACAAGGAACCAGATGTTTCAATACATGGGGCACTGCAATAGCATAGGGGTTAGCAGAACGCTATTACTGCAAAAGGCATTGAAGTTCAGAATTGAATTCTGATGTCATCTGTAAGGAATGTGTAGATTTCCTCCGGGTACTCAGTTTTCCTCCCACAATCCAAAGACCTACCAGTGAGTAAGTTAATTAGTCACTGTAAAATGTCCAATCACAAACGAGGAAAATCTGCAGATGCCGGAAATCCAAGCAACATATCCAAAATGTTGGAAGAACTCAGTAGGCTAGCCAGCATCTGTGGAAAAAAAACATTGTTGACATTTTGGGCTGAAACCCTTCAGCAGGACTGGAGGAAAAAATGCTGAGGAGTAGATTTGAAAGGTGGGGGGAGGAGAGAGAGAAACACCAGGCGATAGGTGAAGCTTGGAGGGGGAGAGATGAAGCAAAGAACTAGGAAGTTGATTTGTGAAAGAGATAGAAGACCATGGAAGAAAGAAAAAAGGGGGGAGGACAGGAGGGAGGTGATGGGTGGGCAAGGAGGTAACATGAAAGTGGGAAAAGGGAATGGGAGTGGGTGTAGGCATTACTGGAAGTTTGAGAAATCGATGTTCATGCCATTAGGTTGGAGGTTACCCAAACAGTAAGGTGTTGTTCCTCCAACCTAAGTGTGGCCTTATCACGAAAGTGAAGGAATCCATCTCGATCTGGACCCCAACAAACACATCTTTCCCTCCTCTCCACTTTCTGCTTTCCGCAGGGATCACTGCCTATGCTACACCCTTATCCATTCGTCTCTCATTTAGAAACATAGAAAACCTACAGCGCAATGCAGGCTTTTCAACCCACAAAGTTGTGCCGAACATGTCCCACCTTAGAAATTACTAGGGTTACCCATAGCCCTCTATTTTTCTAATCTCCATGTGCTTATCCACAAGACTCTTAAAAGACCCTATTGTATCGTATTTAAGCTGCACTTAGGTTGAAATGCAGTTGACATTTTGGGTTGAGGCCCATCAGCAGGGCTGGAGAAGGGTCTAGGCCCGAAATGTAGACTATATTCTTTTCCATAGATGCTGCCTGGTCTGAGTTCCTCCAGCATTTTGTGTGTGTTGCTGGTGTATATATGCCTCTGGACTAGACATGACTGGGTATTATCCCAGATGAAGATGGCAGTGTTCGTCATCAAAAAATCAATTAAAATCGATACCTGTACTCAGCTGGAAGCCTGAGGAGAGTTTATTCATCATATACTGTGGGAAAGCACTAGATCCAGTAGACGCTGGATTTTCTACAATGACTGTACTTGCAAGTAACTACTAACTGCATTTCTGTGGTATGGTATATATCGTACTTACATAAAAAGCCAATCACAACCAACAGCTTCATGCTGGTGTTTAACCTCTTAATTCAATCTTTCCCCATCCTTTTAAAGTTAAGCTCCTGGACATGTCTGTGTACTTAATATTCCATTATTAATACAGTTTTCAGCCTTTTCTCCTTGGAGCAACGGAGGATGAGAGGTGACCTGATAAAGGGTGTACAAGATAATGAGATGTATTAATTGTGTGGATATTCAAGAGACTTTTTCCCAGGGCTGAAATGGCTAGCACAAGAGAGCACAGTTTTAAGGTGCTTGGCGGTAGTTACAGAGGAGATGATGGGTAAGTACTTATTGTTAAGGGGGATGACCACAGGGATGCTCTCCACAATCTGATGTTTTCCCTCCCCTCTCTTGACAGTCACCCATTTATCTGTCTCCTGTAGCCTTGAGGTGACTACCTCCATGTAGCTCCCATGCATTACCTCCTCACTTACCCTATCACGCTGAAGGTCATTGAGCTGCAGCTCCAGTGCCCTAACATGTTCTCTAACGAAGCTGCATCTCAATGCTCTGGATGAGCTGTGGCCATCTGGGAGGCTGGAAGTGCCACATCTGACTCAGCCAGAACAGAACACTGGCCCTGCAGACACACCCCCTGTTCTTTCAAGATTAAAATAAGAAAAAGAAATAAGAAATAAACTTACCTACTCGCACAGATTGTAGTGAAAACAGTAAATGCAGATCCTATAAACTGATCTACCTGTAGAATGTCAATCCAGTCATCTGACTCACTTTAATAACCTCTATTTTTTTTTATTGAGTGATTTGGAACTAAAAATTGCAAGACAATCTTGACTGGTACTTACAGCCTTGATTTCTCACCTCATGTAAATATCTCACTTGAATTTCATATCTTTGGTATATTCTGCACATAGCCCCACACAATCCAAGTACAAGAGAATTGCTGAACCTACTCTTTCTGACCTCTTTTTATCTGAAGTGTTCACTTTTGCATTTTAATTTTGTCTTGCTGAAGTCTGTTACACATTTTAGTTTGCTTTGCCAGAACATCCTTTCTGCAATTTTCATTGCTGACTTGGTTTCAATGTTCTTGGTTACTAAATGCTTTGAATCACAGAATTTGAAGACAGTAAGTATTCGTTATAGTGTTCTGAATATACTGCAAGCTAAGATGAGGAGCCAGCATTGCAGACTTGACAATCCTTGCAGCATTTTGACTATTTAATATTACCCTGGGATCTCTGCCAAAAACAATACCTTTGGACATATGAGATTATATCTGAGGAGTCTTGTTTTAGCAGTAGCCTTATTGTAAAGCAGGCTGTCAGAAAATTATGTCACTAGCTGCATCATGATATATTGAAAGAGAGGCTGCAGAAAGTTTTCATGCTCTCTTTTAAAATCGTTGCAGGTAACTTTTGCTGCACGTAGCAGTGTAAAGTATGTGCACATACCAAACCGATGATCAATACTGTACATAAGTAACAATAGCTTCACCAATTTTCCTCTGGAAAGAAGGACAGGACATGTAGTTTTAAGTTTCCTTTCAGAGCAGATACTATAAATGCCACCCACATATGCACTGAATGTTTTCATACTGGTCCCATAGGCTTATAGCATAACATTTGGACATAATAATTGTGATACTGTGCACTCAGCTCCTGTCATACCCAGTAATAGCAAATCAACAACCACTGTCCTGGAAGCAGATGGATTCTAGATTGCTCTTAAGAGTGTTACATTCAATCCTCTGACCCTCATATTCCACCCTTGGAAGTTCACTTTTCTGATTTTCTTCTCATTATTTGTTTAGTTAAAAATACCACCAAATTAGCATATATAATGAAATATTTATCAGTTGTTGATAAATATATATGGTGCTGCTGCCTTAACTTTCTAATACTGGAATTTGCACCAGGAGCTTATGCTTTTGCAGCACTAAAAACATGACATTTATTGACAACATAAAATTTACACTATCTTAAAAGCTAATCAACATTTATAATTTTATATCACAGCACCAAACTCTTCTTTTTTTTTGTTTGGTCTGAATTGATGATGCTGTTCCAAGTGGCTGAATGATTTAGTTAACAGAATATAAATTTAAATTTTATAATAAATGCTTAGTTTGTGAAATCTTAATGTACTTAATTGCATGTAGCTGATACTTTATCATAGTTCTGTGAAATTTGTTTTTAATTTACAGACTAAAACTTACTAAGATAAAGGTCTTAAAATATTAAAGATTTGGCAGGTTCTATTTAATTAGATTATTCTAACAATATAGACTTCTGAGCAGATTTAATAAGTGTGATAAAACAGCTGAATGACACTTCTGTTTCCAGAATGAGTATCCTATTTTAGGATTTGGGCCCAAATGTAAACTTGGATTGCACTGCAGTGCTGGTGTATTCCTGCACTTTTAGGATCTTAGTTTCATGTTTAGAACAGGGAATACTCTTTTGTTTGGATTCAAGACATATAGTGGGAAGACACCAAGAAATATGAGATCAAGTAAATTGAACTTGGGCATTTTTATTCAGATATCAAAGGTGTTTGAATTTTCTGTTGTGGCTGAATGTCATAAAATACCTATTCTCTATTGAAGTTTGAAATTGATGACTCACTTTAAGATTGGCTATTTTCTTATCTTACTATTGTCTCTTCTCTTCACTTCTGTACTCTAACCTCTAATTTCTTTTCCTGTTTTTCACACATGAATTGCCATTGTGAAACTGAATGCTCTGTTAGTCCTATAGATGAGTTTGGTTGGTACGAGCTCTGTGTCCCAGATTGCCAAGTACATGATAAATTTAGGCAATTTTGCTTGCAGCTATGTACCAGATAATCCAACAGGACAGAAATGCTCTCAGAGGCTACTTTATTAGTTTTACCTGTACACCTGCTCATTAATGCAAATATCCAATTAACCAATTCTGTGACAGTAACTCATTGCATAAAAGTATGTAGACATAGTCAAGGGGTTCAGTTATTCTGAACAAGGGAAGATGCTGCAAATCCAAAGCAACACACAAAATGCAGGAAGAACTTCAACAGGTCAGGCAGCATCTATGGAAAAGGGTAAACAGTCACCGTTTCGGGCCGAGACCCTTCTTCAGATCAAATATCAGAATGGGGAAGAAATATGACCTAACTGATTATAACCATGGAATGGTTGTTGGTCCCAGACAGGGTTTTTTGAGTGTTTCAGAAACAACTGATCTCCTGTGATTTTCATGCACAGTCTTTAGAGAGAATGGTGTGAAAAACAAAAAAAAAATCTAATGTGGTAGTTCAGTGGGCAAAATCGCCTTGTTAAAGAGAGAGGTCAGAGGCCAGACTGGTTCAAGCTGACAGGAAGGCAACAATAACTCAAGTAGACGTGCGTTACGACAGTGCTGTGCAGAAAAAAAACATCTCTGAATGCACATGTTGAACCTTGAAGCAGATGGGCTACTGTAATGGACCACAACCGTTATTCTCAGTAGCTACTTTAAGTACGGAGGTATGTAATGAAGTGGCCACTGAGTCTATGTACTCATTTCCATTATCCTCTAGTCAAAATGAGCTGGATAATTTGAAATTTATATTAGAGCCACACACAGGTTTCAGAAAGGGTAGACTTTATTTTTTTGCAACACGTTTAACAATTTTGTTAAAAATGCAAATTATTTTTAAAAAGAATGTTACCTGTTATCCTGGTGGATGTAACAGTTCCATTATAAGGGGCGGGTTCATAGATTCTATGTAAATTGCACCTTGGCACAAGATCTCAGAACGGATTCCCAGTCTTAAATTCTCTGGAATTCTAACAAATCTCATGTATGGACCACGAGGAGTACAGTGGTAGAATGCAGCTAAAAAATAACTAAAAAGATTTCATTTAGCAAATTTAGAACTTGAATATGCGTGGTAATGTTGACAAATCCAAATGAAATCTAGATTGTGGTTTTATCAATACATCACAACTCTGATAAACTGCTTTCTGGTTGATCCATAGTTTTAATAGCTCAACAACTGAGTTATTGGGGCTTCCCAAACTCAGTGGAGTTTTACTATAATTCATTTTGAACGTTCATTTATGCTTTATCATTGTACTTTGTCTTTCTTTTTTAGAAATGTCTTCCCTAGTAGGCTTGAGTCAGTTTAGTTCTTACTAACATTAGTCAACTACTATCGAGCAAGCAAATACAGATGAGGAAGGGCAGCCGCTGTGAATTCATATTTGTATTTAGCCCAAAGAAAACAATAGTCTGGCCTATCAAAATTCAAGAAACTTTGTTAGTAACTCATACCTGCTGAACTAGATAGAGGAAATATTTGAAATCTGGCATTGGCTCTGTTAAATAAGAAAATCTTGCAAATATCAGTAGTAAAAATACTCCCCAGTTACTGATAGGGAAAACCTGAGCTGTTATTAACATCTAACCTGTCACTGATCCTCTTGGGAAGAATAATGATTTCATTTGTAGTGTCAGGAACCTATAATTCTCCAGCTTTGACTTTTGGTTGTGGTGTTACTGTAATCTGACACTGAACAGGGAAGTTAATCTTCTGTGTGAGTAGAATAAATACAATACACTTATCTCTGTACTGTAGGCAATTAGTGATTGATCACTATACATCCATGCAGTTTGGAATGAATTGTAAGGTCTCAATGCACTATTGCCTCCAATTTGCATGACCTTTTCACCTGCTTCAATTGCATTGTCTGCACACTTATATTTCTAATGAATTTACCAAGTGCTTTGACACTTGTATAATATATTATATATTATTTTATAAAAACAAGCAAATAACTTGAATTATAGAGGCAGTGAATTCTTAGCTTCCTTTATTTTATTTGTCATAATGCTTTTAAGTGAAATGTTAATTGGTTTAAGATACATGGATAAATTAAAGATTGAACTTGAACTGCTCATCAAAACGCAGAATAAGAAGAGCATCACAGATGAGTGGATGATAATCTGTATTCAAATAATGCAGTAGTATATTTATCCCATTACAAGTTTCTGAGGGAGAACTTGACTGAAGTATGCCTCCCGGGTCTGCAGTGGCAGCACAATTGTGGTTTGCTGCTGTTACTGATGTACAAATTAGGAACAGACCACACAGCCATTTTTTTAAGCTCACGCTGCCATTCAAGAAGATCATGGCTGATTTGATTGTAACATCAGCTGTCCACTCCTAATGACCCTTAACCCCTTGATGTTTAATAACCTATCTACCTGACTCAGTGTTGTACAACAGAGAAAAGGACCATTCAACCGGTCACATCCATGCTGACATTTTTGCTTAGCTACACTAATCCCATTTACTCTCTTTAAACAAAATATTCAAAGACTCGACATTTACCACTCTTTGAGAAAGCGACTGCAAACTTCTGAAAGCAAAAGCTTCCTTTGTGTGTGGATGACACTTTACTTTTTACATATCCACTGTATCCTCTTCTATCTGTAGTATGCTTCTGAAGTCACCTTCGCTCTTCCAAGCTTCAGTGGATATGAGACTAGCATGTCCAGACTTAACGAATGAAATCTGCCCATTCCAGGTATCAGTCCAGTAAACCTTTTGAATTACTTCCAGCATAATTACACTCTTATTTAAAGAAGCGAGACTAATATTGTACAGAGTAATTCAGATTTGGCTTTTTTCTTTACAGCTTATGATTTATATATAGCTAATATTTTTTGAGCACGGTGTCACAAATGGAAAATTGCTGGGAACGTTCCCAGTTGATGCTCAAGTCTCTGCACACCATAGACAGTCTGAGAAATAACCTCACATATGTAATGAACAGAAGTTGATGAAAAATAGAAAAATACTACATAAAGCTAAAATGAAGATCTTGATTGTGTATCGTCAGTGGAGTGACATTATGCAGTTTAACTGAATGCTAATCATGAAACAAGCAAGGATTTATCCATGATACACTGAATATTGTAATTGTGAATATTCAGCAGGCTGGTCGCAGAAATTTAATAAAAGACACAGCATTAAATTTTAAAGCATCTGCTGATCACAAAAATCTAGCACCAGAACAAGTCTATGATGCTGACTATATTTACACCTCACAAAACCTAACAAAAGTAGTAAAAGACAAATACAGTGTACTTAACCTTTTTATTAAAAAACCACGGCATCATAGGTGGAGACTGAAAACCTGCCATTGTTTGTTGTTTTAAACAGTTGACTCCTGTATTAGCTCGATGCTGCTGTGCTACTTTTGTTACCCTGCACACATATTTTCAGTATATCAATGGTAGGCAAAATTTTTTTACTGTCAAGTATATACCATAAGATCATAATGTATAGGAGCAGAATTAGTCTATTTGGCCCATTGAGTCTGCTCTGCAATTTCATCATGGCTGACTCAATTTTCCTCTCAGTCCCATTCTCTTGCATTCTCCCCATGTTCTTTCATGCCCTAACCCAATCAAGAATATATCAACCTCTGCCTTAAATATACTAAAGATGCCCTCCACAGCTGCCTGTGGTAAAGAATTCCACAGATTCACCACTCTGGCTAAAGAAGTTCCTCTTCATCTCTGTTCTAAAAGGATGTCCCTCTATTTTGAGGGTGTGGCCTCCAGTCTTACTCTCCCAACTTAGGAAACATCCTCTTCACAGCCAAGGGCTTTCACCATTCGATAGGTTTCAATGATGTCATCCTCATTCTTCTGAATCCTAATGAATACAGGCTCAGAGCCATTAAACACTCTTCATGTAGCAAGCCATTTAATCCTGGAATCATTTTCGTGAACCTCCTTTGAACCCTCTCCAGTTTCAGTACATCCTTTATAAGATAAAGGGCCCAAAATTGCTCAGAATACTCAGTGTTCTAACCTCAGAGGCCTAACCAGTGTCTCAATATTACATTGTTGCTATTATATTCTAGTCCTCTTCAAATGAATGGTAATGTTGCATTTGCCTTGCTCACCACAGACTCGACCTGCAAATTAACCTTGAGGGAATCCTGCACGAGAACTTCCAAGTCCCCTTGCACCTCAGTTTTTTTGTATTTTCTCTCCATTTAGAAATGTCAACCTTTTCATTTCTACCAAAGTGTATGACCATATACTCTCCAACACTTCTTTCTGCCATTTCTTTGCCCATTCTCCTAATCTGTCTAAGTCCTTCTGTAGCCTTTCTACTTCGTCAAAACTGCCTGCCCTTCCATCTATTTTCATATCTCTTACAAAGTTTGCAACAAAGCCATCAACTCCGTCATCCAAATCATTGACATATAAGATAAAAAGAATCAGTCCCAACACAGGCCTCTGGAACATCACTAGTCACAGACAGCCAGCCAGAAAGATTTCAAGCTATCTCAATATATACTCCAAAATCAAAAAACCTAAATCCAAAATGCTTCCAGGCCCAAGCATTTCTGATATGATGTACTCAGCCTGTAATATATTGTATTGTGCACTTTGTCTATGGCAATGAGAATCCAGCAACTGGTGAACTATGTATATGGGATCATCATCCTAGGTTCCACATATTCAGGTTTAGGTGGGTTCAGTAGTCCTTACACGTGGAAGGTAGGTGTAATCATAAAGGAGGGTGGCAGTTGGAGATTAGTGGCAGTGGCATGATTAATGCCATGGGTCATCAGTGAATTGGGATGAGAGCTTGTGTGAGTCATTGGCAGGGGAAAGTCTTAGGTGGACAGCTAAACATGGTTCCCAGTCTGGTGTTGTTTGGCTGGGCACAGATGACACAGTTGGTGGCCCTCTGTGCCCTTCTCCAAGCATTCCAGCTGCGGCAAACCAAGGCCCTGGGAAATGGGAGCTCCTTTGTGGGCTCTTCTCCCGAAAGCAAGGAGAGTTGGAGCCTTGAAGCACTGTAATGAGTGACATAACCATGGCTGTGGAAGTGTGTAGATTGTGAGACAGCAACACACCCAAAATGCTGGAGGAACTCAGCAGGCCAGGCACCATCTAGGAAAATAATACAGTCGACATTTTGGGCTGAAACGCTTCAGCAGGCCTGGAGGCAAAAAAAAAAGCTGAGGAATCGATTTAAAAGGTGGTGGGGAGGGAGAGGGAAACACAGGGTGATAGGTGAAACTTGGAGGGGGAGGGATGAAGTAAAGAGCTGGGAAGTTGATTAATGAAAGAGACAGAGGGCCATGGAAGAAAGAAGGTGGTGGGGTGGGAAGCACCAAAGTGATGTGGTGGGCGGGGAAGGAGGTAAGGCGAGAGAAGGAAAAGCGGATGGGAAATGGTGAAGGGGGCAGGAGGGCATGTCCGGAAGATTGAGAAATGGATGTTCATGCCATCAATTTGGAGACTACCCAAACCACAGGCCACCCATTTTAATTCCACTTCCCATTCCAAAAGTGTTCATCCATGGCCTCCTCCACTGTAGTGATGAGGCCAAGCTCAGATAAGTAGAAATGCTGCTGTGTTTTCTTCATAATTGCACTCACATGCTGGGCTCAGGACATATCCTGTGAAACATTAACACCAAGGAACTTAAAGTTGCTGACCCTCTTCACCTCTGATGTTCTGATGAGGACTGGCTCATGGACTTCTGGATTCTGCCTCTTGAAGTCAATAATCAGCTTTTTGGTTTTGCTGACATTGAGTGAGAGGTTGTTATTGCAGCACCAATTAGCCAGATTTCTAATCTCTCTCCTCTGTGCTGATTCATCACCATCTTTGATTCAGCCAACAACAGTGGTGTTGTCAGCAAACTTAAATATGACATTGGAGCTGAGCTTAGATTTATAGTCATAAGCTGTCAGGGTGATGGAGCAGGGATCCAATCACAGACCCAGTACTGTGCACACAGTGATATTAGTTGAGTAACAAATCCCAAGATGCCATCCAAGTCGGCATCAAAGTTCAGGCAGGGATCAAAACATCCAGTGAAATCCAAAAACCAGAATCAGGGGACAGACACATGCTGGAAAAGCTCGGAGAAATTCACTGGCACAATCTGACAACAAACACGTGAAGACACAGGATTAAAATACAGTTATCAAAAAACAGAGGCAGATGATAGGTGGAGCACAATGAGACAGAAGTGGCAGCAAAACAGGTAATAATGAGAAACAGGTGAGAGGTGGAGTATTCACTAATACAGGGGTTGAAGTTGAGCAGGAGCACATGGGGCATGAGAAAAAAAACAAGAGCACATGGCAATATGAAACCACAGACTGATGGCTAGGAGGAAAACATGCAAAGACAAAAGTCAACTGGAGGTACTGACTTAAGTATAAAGCAAACAGATCAAGGGGCTATGCACACAGCCTTGTGGTGCACCCATGCTGATGGAGATTGTGAAGGTGATGTAGTTGCCAATCTGCAAGTGAGGAAATCAAGCGTTCAATTGCACAAGGAAGTACTGAGGCTAAAGTTTTGAAGCTTATTGATTAGTTTTGAGGGCATGATGATATTCAGTGTTGAGCTGTAGTCAATAAAGAGTATCCTGATGTAGGCATCTTTGCTGTCCAGATGTGCCAGGGTTGAGTGAAGGGCCAATGAAATGGCATCTGTTGTGCCAGTAGGCAAATTAGACTCCAGGTCCAAGTCACTTCTCAGGCAGTAGTTGATATGTTTCATCACCAGTTTCTCAGAGCATTTCATCACTGTGGATATAAGTGCTACCAAATGATAGTTATTGAGCTAGATTACCACATTCTTCTTGGGCACCGGTGTAATTGAAACTGGTTGGAAGCAGGTGGGTTTCTCAGACTCCGGAATGAGAGGTTAAAGTTATCATTGAGCATTCCAGCAATTTGATCAGCACAAGTGTTTAGTACTCAGCTAGGTACCCCATATGCCCAAAATACTTCTCCGTAGGTCAGCCTCAGACTGAAATCACAGGGTTATCAGGGCTGCAGGAGCGCGTGAATATTTTCCATGTTTTGATGGTCAAAGCAGACATAGAAGGAAATGAGCTCATCTAGGAACGAAGCCTTGCTGTCACCTTTGAAGAGGTAATAGTATTCAAGCCCTTCTACAGTTGTCAAGCATTCTTCAGTGATTGAAATTTTGTCCATAATTGCCTCTCTGCATATAGATGGCTTTATGGAGATCATAACTGAACCTCTTGTATCTTACTTGGTCGCCAGACCTGAATGCCCCTTAACTAGCCCTCAGCAGATTGTGGATCTCATGGGTCATACAGGGCTTCTGGTTGCGGAGGACTGAATGATATTTTGGGAACATTCTCATCTACGATTGGTTTTATAAAGTCTGTGACAACTGTTGTGTATTCATTCAGTTCCTCTGAGTCCTTGCTTCAGTCTACCAACTTGAAGCAATCCCATAGCTGTTCCTGTACCTCCTGTGACTACCTCTTTGTTGTTTTTATCTGTGGAACCTTGCAATTTAGACTCTGTCTGTATGCAGGTAGAAGAAGGATAACTAAGAGATCAGATTTCCTGAAATGCAGTCAAGGCATGAAATGGTAGGCATTCTTTGTTGTAGTATAGCAGTGGTTGAGTGTGTTGAGATCCCTAGTGCTGCAGGTCATATGCTGATGATAATTGGGCAGAGATTTATTCAGATAAACTTCATTGAAGTCCCAAACTATGATTGGAAATGTGCCAAGGTTGGTAATATCTTGTTTGGTGATGACAGCATTCAATGTTTCAAGGTCCTGAGTAATGTCAGTGTTTGGCAGTATACAATCAGTGGTCAGGATCACAAAGAAGATCTCTCTTGGTAAGTGGAATAGACAACACTTGATAGTTAGACATGTGTGACAAAACAAGCACCACAAAACACCTATCATGAAACACACTCTTTGCCTTCTCTGAATCAGCAGTACAGTCCATCCTGAGTACAAAGAAGCCACCTGGTTTTACCAGGTCTGGAGAGAGCCATGTCTCTCTGAAACACAGAACACAGCAATTCCTTATTTCCCTCTGATTCAGCAATTTTGCCCTTAAGTCCTCAATCCTGATCTTCTGCAACTGTACACTTGCTAGCAGCATGCTGGATAAAGGGAGTCTTATTCCTTTGAACTTCTGCCTGACTTGGAGTCTTCCATTCCTTCCTCTCTTCCGGCCATGGTGAGGTACATTTAAAGGTGCCCTACCTCCATGCTTGAGACTTAAAGGTACAGTACCTGCATGCTTGAAAACTAGCAAGAATTAAAGAATTAGTATGCTGTCTACAAAGTGCAAAGTTGCTACTCTCCTCCAACGTTCCAGAACTTCAACCTCTATAAGAAAAAAGGGCAGGTGCATGTGATTGCAGCCCCCCCCCCGCCCCCCCATGTTGCACACTACCCTCATGCAGAAATGCAGCAACAAGCTGTTCATAATGTTCTTGAGTGATTGATGTGAATGCCCTTTAAATACTACTTTTAACATCTACTTCTGAAACCAGTTCTGTAAAGATTCAGAAATGGGATATTAGTAATATTTTGAAATCTTGATTTTCATCCATTTCTTTAACAACTGTCAGGAGAGTTAAAATTTATTAAAAGAAGGCATGTTTAACAAGAACATTTCAGCCTTTCCAGAGGAAATGTTTGAGTGTCTTTATGGTTGTTTGATGTCTTTTAGAACTGCTGTTATCACAAAATCTTAAGTAAAGAGTGTCAACTGAAGCATATTCAAACTTTGCAGTAGCCTTTGTAAAATACAAGAAAGCAGCAAGCAATTGGTTGTCAAGTGGTCTTTAGTAAAAGCCCAATGAAATTAGAAACTCTTCCCTAAGCTAAGCAGATCCAAATAAAGAATAATTCTATTATTTACAGTGCCTATAAAAAATAGCCCCCCCCCATAAGTTTTCATGTTTTATTGTTTTACAACATTGAATCATGTTGGATTTAATTTGGCTCTTTTGACACTGGTCAACAGAAAAGCACTTTTTTGTGTCGAAGTGAAAACAAATCTCTACAACGTGATCTAAGTTAATTACAAATGTAAAACACAAAATGACTGATTGCGTAAATATTCATCCCCTTCAAGTCAGTATTTATCCTTGGAATAAATGAATAGAAAAAATATGAAGGAAGATTTGGCGGTAATTTGGTAGAAGCAACCACATTTTTATTCCAGTAATTCCCCTGAACATAACTCAAGAGGGTTGTGTAATGGGATGGCTATCCGGTACACATCTGCCTTTATTAGATTGCTTTACTTTGCTAAAGTCTGTTCAATGTTGGTAATCTCATGATTGACCTTTTTAGTTTGGAGTTGACTACATAAGCATTCTCAGTTTACTTAGAGCTCCCACATGGGAGGACAATTTGGAATAAAGCCAACATCAAATAAATTGGGCAGTTAAACTGGTAAAATTAACGTCAATTTTGAAATTATTTTTGAGAGTTTTCCACCTTGTAGTTATTCATGATATGGTGGTGAGGTTCTGGTAGTTGAGGTGGTGGACTATAAATGATTTTTTTTTTGTAAGCACACAATTGTATGTATGCTGAATTAAGCATCTGAAGGTGCACTACTGAAGTAAGCAGTCTTGACTTCCACAATATAGTTTGTACCCATGCTTTTCTCCATTTAGCCATTTCCTGGTCAGTCTTATCATTCATACTAGGTCCTTCACCAAGTGCAGATCATTCCTTTTTTCTCTGAATCCTCAGAAGTGTCAGGTTAATATTAGGTATGACTTTAATATAAAGCAGAGTGTCACTTATGCTCTGTAACTAATTCATTATTGAGCTATTTATACCACATCAATATTGAAAGACTATGCATGGAGTCAGGAAGGACTGAGCAAAGCAAAATTCCAAATTTTGCATTAGAAGAATATTGACATTTCCAATTTTAAAGCAAGGCAAGCAGCCTCAAATTTGTGGAAGTGACAGCAAATGATGTCAGATTTTGGAATAATGACAATCCTTTCTTTTTAATTGATGCTGCAGAGACTGCTTAATATTGGCTCTGAAAATTGCTGAGTAAGTTTGGCTGTTTTTTAAAATCATTAGTTGTAAACAGCAACTTGACAACTGTGTGGGCAGACATAATTTCATATAGTGATGTAATCTCCACATGAAATAGTTTTACATTATGTATGCAATTGGATTGATCAATGCAACAATAGATTTAGGACATATATAATAAAAACCTCAGTAGACTGCATCAAATCCAAGATGATAGAGTACTTGTTCAATAAGAATTGATTATATTCAACCATTCTTAGGTTAATTACTTATGTCAGGAAACAGTGAGAATGATCCCATAATGTAAATGGAAGACATAGTTATGGCTGGTGAAGTGCTGAGGTGCATCATCAGTACAAACTCCCATGGTTAAGACAACTGGATTTGAAAAGTCAGCTAGTAAGTTGAAAATGGCAGCAGAAATTCAAACAACAGTTTGAGAAAGACATGAAGAAATGGAACTAAGAACAAGAAATTCATATGTATAATGATTACACTGGACGACAAACTTTTTCCAAAAGTGGTGCTTCCTCAGAATTTTTTTGTTTATGATAGACTGCTTAGAGCTGAACACAAATATCATTTCAGACTATTTGTATCATGTAGGAATTTAGAGAAAGAATAAATAACTTATTTTGAATATAATGTTTAATTGCATAATAGTGCTGATGTTCTGCATAGTTCAACTATGCTAAAAATGTTTTGTTAATAATTTTCATTTGTACTCTGTCTGGAGCTTCTCACTTCAGTGTTCAACAATAATCAGCTAGCATTGTTGGATTCCAGTTCCCCAAAACCATTTCTCCATGACTGCAATGTCCTGGTGAAACCTTTTCCCATGCTTGTCACTGACAGCAACTAGACTTGCAGGGGTCAGTAATCTTAAATTCCAGTGTGTCACTATCTCAGAGGACCTGCCCTGGACCCATCATATAAATATTATTGCAAAGAAAGCACAACTGCACCTCATTTTCCTCAGGAGTCTGCAGAGGTTTGGCATGTCATTGAAAACTGGCTTATTTCTATAGATGTGTGGTGGAAAGTGTGCTGACTGGCTGCATTACAGTCTGAAATGGGAACACCAATGCTTTTGAGCAGAAAATCATACAAAATGTTGTGAATTTGGCCCAGTACCTATGTACACCATAGGTATAATCCTCCCAACCATTGAGCACATTTACATGAAACATAAGAAATAGGAGCAGGAATAGGTCATCTAGCCAATCAAACCTGCTCCGCCATTCAGTAGGATCATAGCTGATCTGACCATGGACTCATCTCCACCTATCCACCTTTTCCCTGTAACCCTTAATTCCCCTACTATGCAAAAATCTATCCAACCTTGTCTTAAATATATATACTGAGGTAGCTTCCACTGCTTCATTGGGCAGAGATTCACCACTCTTTGGGAATAGCAGTTGCTCTAACGTTCTAAATTTACTTCTCCAAATCTTGAAGTGATGTCTCCTAATTCTAGTCTCACCTTCCAGTGGAAACAATTTTCCTACCTCTATCTTGTCTATCCCTTTCATAATTTTATATTTTATGTAAGATCTCCTCTCATTTTTGTGAATTGCAGCAAGTACTGACCCAGGTGACTCAGTCTCTCCTCAGAGTCTAACACCCTCATTTCTGGAATCAACCTGGTGAACCTCCTCTGCACTGCCTCCAAAGCCAGTATATCCTCAAGTAAGGAGAATAGAATTGCACTCAGTTCTCCAGGTGTGGCCTCACTGGTACCCTGCACAGTTGAAGAATAACCTCCCTGCTCTTAAATTCCATCCTTCTGGCAATCAAAGCCAACATTCCATTTGCCTTCTTGATAGCCTGCTGCACCTGCAAACCAACCTTTTGTAATTCATTCACAAGCACTCCCAAGTCCCTCTGCATGTCAGCATATTGCAATTTTTACCATTTTAAATAATAATAATCTCTTTCATTTTTCCTTCCAAAGTAGTTTACCTTATATTTACCAACATTGTACAGTACTCCATCTGCCAGACCCTTGCCCACTCACTTAACCAATCTATATCTCTCTACAGCCGCTCCGTATCTTCTGCACATTTTGCTTTTCCACACAATTTAGTATCGTCAGTAAACTTAGATATACTTCTTGGTCCCTTCTTCCTGATTGTTAATGTATATCATGAACAGTTTCAGGCCCAGCACCAACCCCTGTGGCACACTGCTCACCACTGATTGCCAACCAGAGTAACACCCATGTATCCCAACTCTCTGCTTTCTATTAGTTAACCAATCCTCTATCCATGTAAATACATCACTCCCAATTCTATGCCTCCTTAACTTATGGATGTATTTTATGCGATCTTAATGTAGAAAAGCTGTATCAATCATCAAAGATATCCACCACCCAGGCCATGCTCTGTTCTCACCACTGCCTCAGGTAGAAGGTACAAGAAACTCAGGACTTGCACCACCAGTTTCAGAAATGGTTTCTACCCCTCAGCCGTCAGGCTCTTGAACAAAAGGGAATAGCTACACTCATTTAAGCACTCTGTACAAATGCAGATATAAATGCAGAAATAACAATATAACCGTTTGTTTGCAGTTAACAGTTCCTGGTGTTTACAGTTCCATATTCTAAGTATGCCTACAGAAAAAAAATCTCAAGGCTGTATGTGGTGACATGCATGTACTCTGAGAATAAATTTTACTTTGAACTTTGAAGAAGTCTAAATAGAATGCAAAAAGTGAATCTTTATTGATAAGGTTTTGTATGCTTGAAGCTTGTTGTTAACCAGCTGCACATAGTTTGGTGCTCTGTAGTCCCCAAGAATTTTTTCAACAACACCACTGAATGCCTTCCATGTGATTTTTTTTTCGGGTCCCACGAGAAGTTCCTTGATTTGCCTGTCTTTGAATCAGAACCACAATCAGGTTTATTGTCACTGGCATGTGTCATGAAATTGATGGCCTGTTTGACTTGTAAACAAATAAAAATCCCTTCCTTAATATTGCATCAGTTATTCTGATTTGAATTATGATTGAAATAACAAATATAGGCAATTATTTTAAAATGGGGCATGATAGAGAAATTTCATGATGATTTTCATGAACTGTAGTCCAAAATCCATAAGATACATCCAAAGGTATTCAGAAAGCAAAATCTTTGTTGCCCAGTGTTTATGGTTTATTTTGCATTCTGAGACAGTTAATGAAGCACAGTCACAAATTTAGAGGACTCACTTTGAATTGTAAACTTTGACACAACACATCCATGTAAGTTTCATATCCCTTCATGGAGCATATCTAAGTGATAATAATCCATATGCAGCACTCAATTGGCAACGGCATGAAATTGAAACTTAAAAGTGCGCCTGATGCCTGGTATACGTCACACACTGTGATGTAAATCTTAATTGCAGTTGCATCTCATAGTCGCAGCTCCAGCTGTTATAGGTAACCTGATAAAATTCAGCTTGACAAGGTTCCTGCAGGTATAGTCACCATGGAATTCGGATATTCTGTTGTTCTCCCATATCCTGCATGAAGAGCATATCACTAGCCTGCTTTCCATGCCTTTTATCCCAAACCCTTCTATGCACAAAGAAAGTAAGTTTATTAAGTTTGCATCAGACATTATTGGAATAACAGAGGAGGCCATAAATAGAATAATTAATAGGATGGAGAATTAAAGTGAGAGGCAACTAGAAATTTAGTTTTACCATTTCAGAGAACCTCTCCTAGGCCCAGCATTTAAGTGCAATTACGAACAAAACACAATAGTGCTTTTACTTCATCAAGAGTTTGCTAAGATTCGACATAATATCTAAAACTGACAGACTTCTGTAGATGTGTGGTGGAGAGTATATTGACTGGCTGCATCACAGCTTTGTATGGGAACGTCCGTGCACATGAAAGAAGAATCCTACAAAAAGTTGTAGATATGGCCCAGTCCATCATGTGTAAAGTTCTCTCCACCATTGAGCACGTCTCACTGAGTACACCTGCTGCCACCAAGAAGGTGATACAGGAGCCTCAGGCCTCACACAACCAGGTTCAGGAACAGTTATTACCCTTTGGCCATCAGGCTCTTGAACCAAGGGGGATAACTTCACTCAAATTCACTTGCCCCATCACTGAAATGTTCCCATGGACTCACTTTCAAGGACTCTTCATCTCATGTTCTCAATATTTATTATTTTGTTTTGTATTTGCACAGTTTGTTGACTTTTGCACATTAGTTGTATTCCCAGTTTTTGTTGTCTTTCATTGACTCTTATTATGGTTATTGGACTTATTGAGTATGTGCACAAAATATAATCTCAGGTTTGTATACGGTGATATATATGTACTTTGCTAATAAATTTTCTTTGAACTTTCAGCACTATGCTAGTGGTGCTGTTCTGAAGTGATGTTGTGGAATTGCTTGGGATGAAAAAAAAATCATTTATAAAATGGCCCTGGACCTGGATGGGTCAAAATATTCAAAAGTCCCTGAAATTTTTTACATATATTGTAGTAAAGATATGATATAGATGAATGGAAGTCTCTAAGCTGAAGAGTGAAATGAGCTGTTAAAATAATACAGTGCCTTCTGTAGCAGGAAAGTAGTGTGAAGGCAGTTGTGCTTCGTACTGATTTTTTTCAGTGTTGCAGTTCCCGTGAGAGCATTGTTAGAAGAGTTGTATGCTGGAATAAAAATTTAAATTGTGGCATGAATGTGAGTGCAGGAAACCTTTCTTGCTTAGTTTGTTGTAATGTTCAAAGCATGCTTCAGCAGTAACCAGATTTTCCACTTTTGTCATTATATTTTTGTTTCCAACTTTATACAGGGTGTTTCTCCACTTTCAGTTACTACTGTGTTTTTTATATCTACTCAAGTCAAGGTCTGAAAAGTTTAAGAATTCTTATTTAATTTTTCATAGCTTGCTAATTGAACCCCAAGTGTAAGTTTCACTTGGAGATCCACAAGAAAATAATTAATATGGCTAGTTTCTGTTACAAAATAGCTATAGAGCTTGGGAAATTATTAGAAATATGCCATGAACCATAAAATTAGTAATCTGTCATACTTGAGACTTGGTGATGGTGGACTAGCAGATCTTCTGCACTAATAAACGTTATTCTTATGAATACCCCAGTACAGTTTTAATTTCCTTTTTATGTAGTATACATTAGTAGCGTAATTTTCTAGTGCAGCTGGTATGTTTTAAAGAGGTCTGGAACTGGGGCTCCTGTGAGGCAATGCAAAGCTAGGAAATCAAGGTCTCCATTTGAACAGAAGGAAAAACCTGGACCTCGACAGCTGAAACAGTTAATGTTACACATCACCTCATGTGCCAGATACTAGAAACAATTCTCCGTGTTGTATGTGGTGACATATAGTACTTTGATAATAAATTAATTAGAATTTTTAAAACTGAAGTTTTTATTAACTTTGAAATCTCATGATTTCATATTATTTATGTGGCAGATAGTTCCATTTAATTAATTTGAGTAAATAGTGCAGAATTCCATTATATTTATCAGTAAGGTAGTGGTAACTCCTGAATGCATTTTGTAGTTTTGTTTTCAGAACTCCATAATGGCTTTTTGTTCTCGCAGATATTATTTTGTCTGTTTTGAATTGCAGATTGATATATACCTTTTCAGATGAAAGTGCATTATTTAACCAAATTTTCTTTTTGGAGTTGGGGAGGTGGATGTGGCTGATGAAAAAGATATTCTCAACAAAGCAAAACCTAAGCAATTCCTTTTCTATAGTAGTGTAATAGTTCTGAATAAATATACCATATGTGAGTCTTAAGAAACAAAAAATTATATCCATTTATTGAACAAATAGTGAAACAGTGGCACATTAAAAAGAGTTTGGAGACAAAAATAACTGCATCACCACTTGTCGGTCTAATTAAGTCATTAAAACATTCTAATTTTGATCATCTTTCTTCTTAGACTTTTGGATCAGTCTCTTTCACATGGCTCACAGGGCCACCACTCTAGTGTCTGGAAGAATATACTCATCTGAGATTGGAGATGAAAAGGAACATAAGATGAACAAAAACAAGAGTAAGAGAATGACAGTTAATTTAAAGTTGAATATAAAAGTCTTCTACAGGCAAAGGGTGTGTATAAGAGACGCATCAGATCTGTTCATAATAACATAAATTAACTATCACTGAGGGCACAATCAATACATATATTGGTCTTTTTCAAGAAAGGAAATGCTGCCAAAGCTTCTAATTTGTGGGAGCTAATAGAGATAATGGATAGGGTGAAAAGTTATAAAGCAGATACAGGAAAGAATATCTGCTTTTAAAGTAATGAGTCAACAGATCCAGTTGTCACATACCTAGATTGCTTAGGGAGGTGAGGTTATATTCTACAGAAAGGATTGCTATAATTTTCTAATCTTAGCTCAATGTGTGGAAGGTTCAGAAGCTCTAAGAAAAAACTGGCAAGTGTAACACCCTTCTCTAGAAAGGGTGTAAGAACATGATCAGAATTTAAGTGACACACTGAGTAAGTTTGCAAATGACACCAAAAGTGGTGATATGGTGGCCAGTAGGGTTATTCTAAGGTTACAGGTGGACATAGAAATTACAAGTGGAATTTAATCAGGGCAAGTGCAAAGTGATGAATTTTGGGAAATTAAACCAGGGTAGGGCACAAGTAGTAAATTGGTTTATTTTTGTAACATAAATGAAGGTTCAGTGGACAAACTTGGTTTTGGAATATGTTCTATTTCATCGCATTAGAATATTGAGGTGTGTCCATTATATGACAAAGTCCACAGGAGAGTTGAACAGAGAGATGAGGCATAGAAGTACATAGTTCACTAAAAGTAATGCAAGCATACAAGGTAAGTAAGGCAAATAGTCTGCTTGATTTCATTGGTATTGAGAAGTCATGTTACATGATGTGAGACTACACCTGGAATATTATATGGAGTTCTGATTGCCATTCTATAGGAAGGAGACGATGAAGCTAGAGAGGGATGCAAAAAGGATTAGGAAGGATATTACTAGGACTAGAGAGCTTGAGTTAAGAAGAGAGACTGAAGAGGCTGGGATGTTTTTCCTTGGAGTGAAGGAGGCTGGTGGGTGACTTGAGAGGTTTATAAAATCATAAGTTGCATAAATAGGGGAATAGATGTGGTCTTTTCCTCAGGATAGGGGAGTCTAAAACTAAAGGGCATAGGCTTAAGGTGAAAGGGGAAAGTATTGAAGGGGACATGAGGGGCAATTTTATCACACAAGTGGATGGTAGGTATATAGAATACGATGCCAGAGGAAGTGGTAGCTATAATTATAACTTTCAGAAGGCATTTGGACAGGTATGAAAGGTTCAGAGGGATATGAGCCAAATGAAGGCAGAAGTGGAATTAGCCCAGGAAGGCACCTTGGCCTGCAAGGACTGGAGTCATAGTTGTACTGCATTGAAACAAACTCTTCCAGGCTGCCTACCTTTTGGCTCAGGATCTGTTTCGGGGCTGTATGACTCTACAAGCTAGTCAATCCACAATGCAGAAGATTTTGGAAATGATAGGACGTTATTAACAGGCACTTGGAAAAGCATGGGTTGAGAAAAATTCAATCAGTCATGTCAAACCACTTTCAGCAAAAGTCATTTGACTGCCCTCATTGAATTTATTTTTGAGTGATTGTTGAAGATGATGCGCTACATGATGTTTCTGTGGATCTTCAGGAGATATTTCATTAAAATGCTGTGCAAAAGATCAGTTAACAAGACATTTAGGCCCATGGAATTGAATGATTGCCAACAGCATGAACTAATGGCAGAAAGTAATATTTAATAGTTGTAATTTGGAGGTCAACTCTTAAAAGAGATGTTTTCCTAAAACTAAGGTTCCTGAAAAGAGAAATGGAATGAAATAGATTTTTATATGGGTCCTGGTTGATACTATAGTACCCTGCCTGCACACATACGCACAACACACATCTGGCTTTCACTTGGTTAAATTGTTTTCAGAAAGACCCAATTCCCAAGGCATTATCACAAACGAGAAAATCTGTAGATGTTGGAAATCCAAGCCCAAGACTTAGACTGTTTTTTCTATAGATGCTGCCTGGCCTGCTGAGTTGCTCCAGCATTTTGTATGTCCCCCAAGACATTATTCTCACTTTGAAATTTTACAGATCAGACTTAAATTATGACACAAAAGTACCCCACTGGGCCTGCCCTGCCAAATGTTGATAAGTTTTTGCACTTTTGAATCTCCAGTCCAAACACTTATAGGTACAGGTATGCTTGAGAAGAGATATCTATTCTGGCTGCACACTGAAATCTAGATAATAGAGTCCAGCAATGGCCCACATCTTGGTGCAGAATAGCTACATTACTCACTCTGACATAACCAAGAACAGTAATGATTAGCAACTTCTCAAATGGAGTAGTGACTAATTTATTGCTGGATTGCACCATGCTCCTGGCACCCCAGTACGCAGCAGGATGGAGGGGGAAATTTACATCAGATTCCTGACATCATACTGTCAGCACAGTAGTGTACTACAATGGGGAGAGCATGCCATAGTAGCAGTTAGGTATGCATCTTTATAATATAATGGTATAATGACTCCTAACACTGATTTTGTTAGCAATATTAAGACTAATCTATAGCAAGAAAAATCATGACTGGAGGTAATCAAGATAATAATTTCTTTCCCAAAAGCAAACTTTGGGTCTTTCCCAATGGAACATAGTTATCCTTTCTTCGAATACAGTGCCCTTCCAATCCTTCCTCAAACTTAAGTTTTGTTTGCCTGGTCACCGATATTTGTTTGCTTCTTGCAGACAGGGTCCTGACGAAGGGTCTCGACCCGAAACGTTCACTGCTTCTTTCAACTGCCCTACCTGCTGAGTTCGTCCGGCTTTTTTGTACATCTTAATTTTAGTTCATTATCCGGTTGAGCTTTTCTCCTAGTTTTGTTCAGGAAATGTAGTTCTGTAGTCACACTGGGGCTTGGGGAGACAGATAAGTGGGTAACAGTCAGGAGAAGGAAGGGCAGGAGTCAGAAGCTGGAGAGTGCCCCTGTGGCTGTACCCCTTGACAGTAAGTATTCCTGCTTGAGTACTGTTGGGGGGGGGGGGTGGCCTACATGGGGGAAGCAACAGTGGCCACGCCTCTGGCATAGAGTCTGGTCCTTTGGCTCAAAAGGGTAGGGAAAGGAAGAGGATGGCAGCAGTGATTGGGGACTCTATAGTTAGGGGTCAGATAGACGATTCTGTGGATGCAGGAAAGAAGCACAGTTGGTAGCTCGCCTCCCAGATGCCAGGGTCCGGGATGTTTTTGATCACGTCCACGATATCCTGAACTGGGAAGGAGAACAATCAGAGGTCATGGTACATATTGGTAGCAATGACATAGGCAGGAAAAGGGAGAAGGTCCTGAAAGCAAACTACAGGGAGTTAGGAAAGAAGTTGAGAAGCAGGACCACAAAGGTAGTCATCTCAAGATTACTGTCTGTGCCACACAGGAATAGAGTGAGGTGGAGGATAAATGTGTGGCTGAGGGATTGGAGCAGGGGGCAGGGATTTAGATTTCTGGGTCATTTGGACCTCTTTTGGGGCAGGAGTGACCTGTACAAAAAGGATGGGTTGCACGAGTCCCAGGGGGACCAATATCCTGGCTGGGAGGTTTGCTAAGGCTATTGGGGAGAGGCTAATCTAGGATTGCTGGGGGGTGGGAACCAAACTGAAGAGGTGGTTGGCTCACAAATAGAGAAAGCTTGGAGAAAGTGGGAGAGGGAGGATAGGCAGGTGATAGAGAAGGGACGCGCTCAGACCGATGGTTTGAGATGTATCTATTTTAACGCAAGGAGTATTATGAACAAAGCAGATCTTAGAGCGTGGATCAGTACTTGGAGCTATGATGTTGTGGCCATTAGAGACTTGGATGGATCAGGGTGAGGAATGGTTACTTAGAGTGCCAGGCTTTAGATGTTTCAGAAAGTACAGGGAGGGAGGCAAAAGAGGTGGGGACGTGGTACTGATGATCAGAGATAGTGTTACAGCTGCAGAAAAGGAGGAAGACATGGCAGGATTGTCTGCGGAGTCTCTATGGGTGAAAGTTAGGAACAGGAAGGGGTCAATAACTCTACTGGGTGTTTTTTATAGACCACCCAATAACAACAGGGACATCGAGAAGTAGATAGGGAGACAGATTACCGAAAGGTATAATAAAAACAGGGTTGTTGTGGTGGGAGATTTTAATTTCCCAAATATTGATTGGTGTCTCTCGAGAGCAAGGGGTTGAGATGGGGTGGAGTTTGTTAGGTGTATTCAAGAAGGTTTCTTGACACGATATGTAGACAAACCTATAAGAGGAGAGGCTTTATCATAGCATTGGAGAGGGATAGGAACAGACAAATTAGGAAAGCGTTTAATTGGAGTAAGGGGAAATATGAGGCTATCAGGTAGGAACTTGGAAGCATAAATTGGGAACAGATGATCTCAGGAAATGTATGGAAGAAATGTGGCAAATGTTCAGGGCATATTTGGTGTATAAGTCATCTGGACAGGATGAGATCTACCCCAGGCTACTGTGAGAGGCAAGGGAGGAGATTGCTGAGCCTCTGGCAATGATCTTTCCATCATCAATAGGGACGGGAGATGTTCCAGAGAATTGGAGGGTTGCAGATGTTGTTCCATTCTTCAAGAAAGGGAGTAGAGATACCCTAGGAAACTATAGACCACTTCAATGCTTGGTATGTTGATGGAGAAGATCCTGAGATGCAGGATTTCTGAACATTTGGAGAGGCATAATATGAGTAGAAATATTCAGCATGGCTTTGTCAAAGGCAGGTCGTGCCTTATGAGCCTGATTGAATTTTCTGAGGATGTGACTAAACACATTGATTTCAGCAAGGCATTTAACAAGGTACCCCATGCAAGGCTTATTGAGAAAGTAAGGAGGCATGAGATCCAAGGGGACATTGCACTGTAGATCCAAAACTGGCTTGCCCGCAGAAGGCAAAGAGTAGTTCTAGACGGCTCATATTCTGCATGGAGTCGGTCACCAATGGAGTGCCTCAGGGATCTGTTCTGGGACCCCTACACTTCATGATTTTTATAAATAACCTGGATGAAGAAGTGGAGGGATGGGTTAGTAAATTTGCTGATGACACAAAGATTGGGGGTGTTGTGGATAGTGTGGAGGTTGTCAGAGGTTACAGCAAGATACAGCAGGATGCGAAATTGAGCTGAGATGGAGTTCAGCCCAGATATGTGTGAGGTGGTTAATTTTGGTAGGTCACATATGATGGCAGAATATAGTATTAATGGTAAGACTCTTGGCAATGTGGAGGATCAGAGGGATCTTGGGATCCTGTGCAGGTTGACTCTGTGGTTAAGAAGGCATACAATGCATTGGCCTTCATCAATCGTTGGATTGAGTTTAGGAGCAGAGAGGTAATGTTGCAGCTATGTAGGACCCTGGTCAGACCCCACTTGGAGTACTGTGCTCAGTTCAGATCGCCTCACTATAGGATGTGGAAACCATAGAAAGGATGCAGCGAAGATCTAGAAAGATGTTGCCTGGCTTGGTGAGCATGCCTTATGAGAATAGGTTGAGTGAATTCAGCCTTTTTTCCTTGGAGTGATGTAGGATCAGGGGTGACCTGACGGAGGTGTATAAGATGATGAGAGGCATTGATAATGTGGATAGTCGGAGGTTATTTCCCAGGGCTGGAATGGCTAACACGAGAAGGCACAGTTTTAAGATGCTTGGAAGTAGGTAACAAGGAGATGTCGGGGGTAAGTTTTTTTTTATGCAGAGAGTGGTGAGTGTGTGGAATGGGCTGCTGGAAAAGGTGAAGGCAGATATGATAGGGTCTTTTAGGAGCCTCCTGGACAGGTACATGGAGCTTGGAAAAATAGAGTGTTAGGGGTAACCCTAGGTAATTTCAAAGGTAAGGACATGCTTGGCACAGCTTTGTGGGCAGAAAAGCCTGTATTGAGCTGTAGGTTTTCTATGTTTCTACGATGTACTTGATCTAAAAGTTAAAATATGCCATGCTCTCCTTGGCCTCCATCCTAATGACTTATGAATGCTGTTTAAATTTGGGCTAATTTGCAGCACAAAATGTTTGAATATAATTGTTAGAGCAATGATCGGGAATGGGGGAAATGAGGACTGAGGGGAATGGTGGAGGTTCCCTTTGCAAACAACAAATCTGCAACGTGAGGATTAGCTATTTTGATCGAAGTCCATCAATTTGGCTTTCTTTATTATACTAATGAGAAAAACATTTGAATATTTCTCTAGTATATAGTTAGTGAGAAAAAAGTGCCTATATATGATAATGTGGAAATTATCTATTAGATCCCTTTGGCAAATTACAAATCTTTAGACATGTATAATTTGATCTCGCTATTCTGTTTTTTTTGCACAATTTGCTTATTTTTGTCATTTATAGATTTTTATTTCTTTCCTTAGTACTGCTGCTGTAAAGCAACAAGTTTCATATATGTCAGTGATACTGATATTTTCATTATCATTGTATACACTTACTAAATTAACCAGCGTCATTTGGTTGCTGATCTTTCCTTTTATCTGAAATGTATTGTAAAGGTAAACAATTTCATGTTTCTCACACTGCTTTTGCACTAATGGAAGAACTTGGTAATGTGCTTTTTAAAAAAAAATGGGTATTTTGAGGTCAAGGTCATAGTCTTCGCAGATGATTACAGTAACATTTATTATAGCTTTTAAAACCATTCTAACCATGTCAATTTTGTTGCCTTTTAAATATATTTTATGCTCCTTCTGATTACTTGTAAGTAAACTAATATTTCTAAATTCATAGGTATGATTGACTAAACTAGATACAAAAGTAGAAAATAAATTTGAAAGTCATCTTTAATTGTTGATGAAACTATTTAACAACTAGATGTCAAGAGAATTTACTTTTGATACACTTTCTGTTGCACATACTCACTACTTCAGTATTGCCTTCGTTAACAAAATTTAAATGATAAAAGCTCATTTGCTTTGATTAACAGTCAGTCAGCTCACGCGGTATTTATGTGTGTTCACTCTGCTACTGTAGTTCTTAATTTCAACCTCCTTTAGTCCATGGTGATGCAAAACAAACTGCATAAAAGCTATATGAAAATTGTTATTTTAGATTAGGTAGCCCATATTTCAGAATGAGTAATTCATGACTGTTTACCTACAGTGCCTTGATAAAGTATTGAGCCCCCAACCCTTTGTTTACATAAATGAGCATTACAACCAGAGATTTTGATCAATATAGAAACATAGAAAACCTACAGCACAATACAGGCCCTTTAGCCCACAATGCTTCAGAAATTACCTTGGGTTACCCATAGCCCTCTATTTTTCTAAGCTCCATGTACCTATCCAAGAGTCTCTTAAAAGACTCTATTGTATCTGCCTCCACCACCATTGCCGGCAGCCTATTTCACGCACTCACCACTCTGCGTTTTAAAAAAAAAAGAAAACTTACCCCTAACATCTCCACTGTACCTACTTCCAAGCACCTTAAAACTGTGTCCTCTTGTGTTAGCCATTTCAGCCCTGGGAAATGGCCTCTGACTATGCACATGATCAATTACTCTCATCATCTTGTACATGTCTATTAGATCACCTCTCATCCTCCGTTGCTCCAAGGAGAAAAGGCCAAGTTCACTCAATTTAACTGAGAATTTTTATTTATGAATCGTATGCCTTTTTCACAGCAGAGCTCAAAACCAGAAAATTGCAAAGCATGAAAAACTAAAACTTCAAAAACTGAAATGTCAGTAGTTCAAAGGTATTCATCCCCCTTTGCTCAGTTCTTACTTGAATCACCTCTTGCAGCAATTACAGGCTACAGGCAGTAGTCTTTTTGATTAGTCTCTATTAGCCTTTCACAAGTGATGGGGCAAGATTTGTCTATTCCTCCTTGTAAAATTTCTTAATCTATGTGTGGTGAACTACATATACCTGTCTGGATACGCCCCCCCCCCCCCCATTGACTACTCCTGTGGCTCCTCCCACAGACCCCTGTATAAAGGCGATTGGAGGCACTGCTCCTCCCTCAGTCTCCAGGATGTTGTGTGATAGTCTCTTGCTGCTGACAGTGCTTTCTTCCAGCTAATAAAAACCTATCTCGCCTCACGTCTCCATGAGTTATTGATGGTGCATCAATTTTATTAGCTGGAATTTTAAAACATGGAAAGTATTTTACGTCCGGAAAAATTGGACATTGATCCTCAAGCCCCAGAAGCAGCTATTGCCTTTGAACTCTGGCTTGCATGCTTCCAATCATACTTGGAAGAGATTCCCGTGACTGAGCTTGCTATCATGCACAAAATCTTCCTCTCCAAGGTCAGTCCAAAGGTATACCCCCCTTATCAGAGACCTGCCGACCTACCAAGGGGCACTGGACGCCCTCAAAAGACAGTACCTGCAGCCAGTGAACACTGTCTATGCAAGACATCGCTTAGCGACACGGCAGCAGCAGGCCAGAGAGTCGAACGCTGAGTTTGTCCGAGCCCTACAGACACTCGTGCAGGCCTGCGACTGCAGGGGACTGACGGCGGAACAGCATGCAGAGCTCCTGGTGCGAGACACCTTTGTTACGGGGATCAGGTCAGCGTACGTGCGCCAGCGGCTGCTGGAAAATGCGGATCTTACCTTAAGCTCGGCAAGCGAGCTGGCCGACACGCTGGAAGCTGCTCTGCACAACACTGACGCTGTCCAGCCATGTGATCTCCCGCCCGCCTGTGGACGCCACAGACCCTGCCACCTGGCCAATCGACGTCAGCTGCTGCCACTCGTGAGTCCATGAACTCCCCGCAACCCTCCGGCGAATCGACCACAGCTGCTGCCAGTTGCTAGTCCACGCAGTGTTACTTCTGCGGACTCCTAAAGCACCCCTGAAAACGCTGCCCGGCCCGAGAAGCTACCTGCTTCAGCTGTGGAAAGAAGGGCCATTTGGCCAAGGTCTGTAAATCTAAACCACGAGTGGGGTCGAGCAGCGCCGAGTGCGAGGCATGGGGGCCGCCATCTTAGTTGCCACCATCTTGCCTGCCCGCCTCGTGCGAGGCATGGGGGCGGCCATCTTTGTCGGCGCCACCTCGCCCCGCCTCCAACCTATGGATGCTTACCGGGTACTGAGACAGCGATTCAACTCTGGCCTCCATAACCCTCGACCAAAGTGCCCCACACCAGCATGCAAGGTCAATGATGGACATCCTGGTGGAGGGGCACAGGACTAGCTGCCTGTTTGACACGGGCAGCACTGAGAGTTTTATTCACCTGGACATGGTGCAACGCTGCGGACTCGTGACACAGCCGGTAAGCCAGAGGGTCACCATGGCTTCTGGGTTGCATTCCACAGACATCCGGGGGGGTTATGTAGCAACATTGGTGGTGCAGGGCACAGAATATCGGGACTTTGCGCTACTGGTCATGCCTCAACTGTGTGTGCCTGTGCTATTGGGGCTGGACTTCCAGAGCCACCTAAAAAGTGTGACTATGGTATATGATGGGACCCTCCCACCACTCACTGTCAGGAATGCTCAGTTTTGTGGGACTTCGTCATATACCCCACTACTGACCACACACACACACCGACCCGCACATCCTACCCAGCACCATGCCGACAGCTGTGCTACTGACACCGCTTGCAGCCTCTCCACCCTCAAGATCCCTCCCCACCACTGTTCGCCAACCTGGCCCCCGACTGTAAATCTGTGGCAACTAAATGCAGGAGGTTCAGCGCGGGGGACAGGCCCTTCATTCAGTTGGAGGTGCAGTGGCTGCTCAGGAAGGGGATCATTGAGCCAAGCACAAGTCCTTGGAGGACCCAGGTGGTTGTTGTTCAGATCAGGCAGAAAATAGGATGGTCATGGACCTGACCATCAATAGGTTCACGCAGCTTGATGCGTATCCACTACCCCGCATCATGGATATGGTCAACCAGATAGGCGGCAGGCGGCAGGCTCTATCACTTCCTGCGCGTCCCCTTCGGTGTCATGAATGGTGTCTCTTTCTTCAGAGGGAAATGGACTGGATAGTGGACCAGTGCTAACTGAAGGCCACATTTCCATATCTGGATAACGTCACCATCTGCGGTCACGACTGGCAGGATCACAACACCAACCTCCAACGATTTTTCCAAGTGGCCAAAGCTCTGAACCTTACCTATAACAGGGACAAGTGTGTGTTCAGAACCACCCGACTCGCTATCCTTGGGTATGTCATGGAGAACGGGGTCATTGGCCCTGATCCCGACCGTATGCGCCCCCTGTTAGAACTCCCTCTTCCCACCACCCTCAGAGCCCTCAGATGGTGCCTGGGCTTCTTTTTCTATTATGCCCAATGGGTCCCTCATTACGCAGACAAGGCCCGCCCCCTGGTCAAGTCCACCACATTTCCCCACTCAGCCGAGGCCCACACGGCCTTCAGCCACATTAAAGGGGACATTGCCAAAGCAACAGTGCATGCGGTGGACGAGACCATTCCCTTCCAAGTAGAGAGTGAACTTCGTGCTGGCTGCTACCCTCAGTCAGGCAGGCAGGCCAGTAGCATTCTTCTCTCGTACCCTTCAAGGCCCTGAAATACGGCACTCCGCGGTGGAGAAAGGAGCTCAGGCCATGGTGGAAGCTATTAGGCACTGGAGGCACTATCTCGCTGGCAAAAGGTTCACCTTGCTGACCAACCAGCGCTCAGTTGCGTTCATGTTTAGCAACCAACAGCGAGGCAAAATCAAAAATGATAAAATTTTGCGGTGGAGAATAGAACTCTCCACCTACAACTATGATATCCTGTACCAGCCTGGAAGACTCAATGAGCCCCCTGATGCCCTATCCCTGGGAGTGTGTGCCAGCGCGCAGCTCGACCAACTATACACCCTCCATGCAGATCTTTGCCACCCGGGGGTCACCCGATTTTACCATTTCGTGAAAGCCCGGAACCTGCCATACTCCCTGGAGGACATCAGGACGATGACCAGGGACTGCCAAGTCTGCGCTGAGTGCAAACCGCACTTCTACCGTCCTGAAAAGGCACAACTTATCAAGGCCACCCGCCCCTTTGAGCGACTGAGTGTCGACTTTAAGGGCCCCCTTCCCTCCACCGACCGCAATGTCTACTTTCTCAACATAATCGACGAGTACTCGCGGTTCCCCTTTGCCATCCCTTGCCCCAATACCACTGCCACATCCGTCATAAAAGCCCTGCGCCAGCTCTTCACTCTGTTCGGATATCCTTGCTATATCCACAGTGATAGAGGGTCCTCCTTTATGAGTGACGAGCTGCGCCAGTACCTGCTGGCTAGGGGCATTGCTACTAGTAGGACCACGAGCTATAATCCCTGGGGAAATGGACAGGTGGGGAGAATGCCACAGTGTGGAAGGCCACACTTTTAGCCCTTAAGTCAAATGGGTTGCCGGTCTCTCGCTGGCAGGAGGTCCTCCCCGAGCACTCCACTTCATCCGCTCCCTTTTATGTACGTCCACCAATGCCACCCCTCATGAGCGCCTCTTTTCTTTTCCCAGGAAGTCTGCCACTGGGACCACCCTACAGGCTTGGCTGACGTCCCCAGGGCCAGGGCTGCTCCAGAAACATGCGAGGAGCAATAAATACTCTCCGCTGGTCGAGAGGGTTCACCTTCTACATGCGAACCCCCAGTATGCCTACGTGGTCTTACCTGATGGGCGGGAGGACACGGTCTCCGTCCGCGACCTGGCGCCCGCAGGAGCAGCAGACCACTAGCCCGAACACTCCACGGTAACTATGAACCCTGTACTCACCGAGGTGTATACCCACCTGACACCACGCACACCAAGCCCTACACAGACTCCTTACGACACTCCCATACCGGGCGCCTCGCACACGCATGAGGGATCACTGACGCCTAATGGGCTGACACCTCAAGTCAGGCTGGAACCAGCACAACCACCGTCTCCAGTGCAATCACCACTGGCACCGGTGCAATCACTGCCGGTGCTACGTAGATCGCAGCGACAGATTCGACCACCTGATAGACTTAACCTGTAAATATATTTGTAAGAAACTTCGCCCCATGGGGACTCTCTTTTAAAACAAAGGGGGGGTGGTGAATGTGGTGAACTACATATACCTGTCTGGACACGCCTCCCCCCCCCCCCCCGCCTGAATTAGTCTCTATTAGCCTTTCACAAGTGATGGGGCAAGATTTGTCTATTCCTCCTTGCAAAATTTCTTAATCTATGCCGGTTAATTGGGGAAAGGCAGTGGACAAAAATCTTGATGTCTTGCCAGAGATGAGAAAATCCCCTAAAGGCAAGTTTAATTTGCAGGTTGAGTGTGGTGAGGAAGACAAATGCAATGTTGGCATTCATTCCAAGTGGATGAGAATGTAAAGGTAAGGATGTAATGTTAAAACTTTACAAAGCACTGGTGAGGTCTCAGTTGGAGTATTGTGAGCAGTTTTGGGCCCTTTATCTTAGAAAGGATGTGCTGAAATTGGAGAGTGTTCAATGGAGGTTCACAAAAATGATTCTGGGATTGAATGGCTTATATGAAGAGTGTTTATATGAAGGGCTTGTATTCACTACAGTTCAGAAGAATGAGGGAGCCACTATGACTGGGCCACTCAAGGACATCATTTAAAGATACTCCTTGGTTGCTCTTGTGGTGGGCTTTGGGTTGTTGTTTTGCAGAAAGACAAACTTCTTCCCCAGTTTAAGCTTTCTGCAGAGGTTAGCAGATCTTTATCCAGGATCTCTTTGTATTTAGCACCATTCATCTTCAGATCAATCCTGACCAGATTTCTAGTCCCTGCTGCTGGGAAACATCCCTATAGCGTGATGCTACCGCCACTATACTTTGCAGTAGGGATGGTGTTTCCTAATTGAAGCACATTGTTAGATTTACACCACACATACTGCTTAGTGTTGAGGCCAAAAAGTTCCACTTTGGTTTCATCTGACCACAAGACCTTCTTCCACATCTTTACAGTGTCTTCGAAGTGACACTTTGCTAAGTCTTTACAGGCAAGGATATGCTTTTTTTTAATGGTGTATGTGGCATAAAGATAATACTCTGCATCAGCCAGGTAACACCATCCATAGTGTAAATTATGGTGGAGGTATCAGCATGCTATACTCATTTATGTGAACAAATGGTTGGGGGCTGAATACTTTTTCAAGGCAGGGTAACTATATTCACAGGTCAGAGATGCATCTGATTTTCTGTTGGAGGGTGCTAAATTGTGTATTTTTGCAGGATTTGAAATGTCTGCACATTAGCTGGCATTGTGCTGTTTCATAAATCAGTGACATAATGTTTAGAAGAAAGGAAATGTGGAGCAAAAAAAAACGTTTTGACAGAGAAATCCCGACACAGGAAGGAAGTATAGATGAAATTCTCTACAAAAGAACTGCATATGAAATCAGTACCATATTCATCACTGCCAGTTTAAAGCTTTTGCACACCAAACAGTGTTTAATCATACTAGTCAATTTTAATTTAAAACAATTGACATAGCATATGACATAGACTTATTTAATACATGCATGCACCTCCTTTTGCTTTTTAAGTGCTAATTGGTGAATTGTTATGAAGACTAAGTTCCTGAATTCAAAGGATGTTAGTTTCCTTTTGTAGTTGTAGGATACATCCTCGGCTCTCACCATTTTCATTTAGTAGCATCAATCAATTCAGTGCAAAATAGCATTCCATGTGACATAGTAGCCTGTTTTATGCATTTGCTGTCATATCACTGATACATTTGCACGTATGGTCCAAAATGTCTGGCCCAGCTAGATGCCAAATTGAAGATACATCCATATAGCCCCATTCCTGAATATTCATATGACTGTCTAAAAGTCTCCAGCGTACAGCCATGGAGTACCAAAGCATAGTCTGCTGATTGGGAAATCATGGAGTGAATTGGAGATGGTTCCTTGTGGACTTTAAACACTATATTAAAGCGGAAGATTCCTTGGGTTATTTGTAATTAGGCAAGGGCCAATAAAAGGAAGTGAGTTGTATATGAGGAGCCATTATGGAATGCTCCTCCTGTAAGATGTGGGATTGAGGGTGCCTAACAGTCTACCTCATGACTACATCTGCAGGAAGTGCACGCAACTTCAGCTCCTGACTGACAAAGCCAAGAAACTGAAGCTGGATCTGGATGTACTCAGGACCGTACAGGTGGCTGAAACCCTCGTGGATGAGACTTTACTGAGGTGGTCACACCAATAGTGCAGCCTTCAGGAGAAGTAAGGGGAGGAAGTAGTTAGTGCAGGGTTTTCCCATATCCATTGTCCTCAGCAATAACCTTGGATACTGCTGGGGAGGGGTGACCTATTAGGACAGAACAGCAGCAGCCAGGCCAGTGGCACTGTGGTCAACTCTGAGGCTCAGCAAGGAAGAGTAATGTCAGAAAGAGCATTAGTGGTAGGAGACTCGATAGTTAGGGGATGGATAAGAGATAATGTGGGTCCAAGATGGTGTGATACCTCCCAGGTGTTAGGGTCAAAGATGTCTCAGAGCAGCTGCAGAATATTTTCAAGAAGAAGGGTGAGTAGCCAGAGTTTGTAGTGTACATTGGCACCAATGTGACATAGGTAGAAAGGGGGAAGAGGTCCTGCACAGTGAATATAGGGAGTAAGGGAAGAGGCTAAAGAGCAGGACCTGCAAGGTAATAATCTCTGGATTATGCCCAGTGCTACATGCTAGTCAGGGCCGGAATAGGGTGATAGAACAAATAATGAGTTGCTGAGGAACTGATGTAGGAGGCAGGGTTTTGGATTTCTGGATCATTGGGAAATCCTGGCAAGAGTTTAAAGTAAGTTGGCAGGGGATGGGAACTAGCGTGATAGAGATGTGGATCAGGCAGTTAGTATAGAAGTAGTTATAGTGTATTGAAAGACCATGAGGAAGGACAGGCAGATGATAGGGTAAAGTTGGAGATATTGGGATGAGTTGAAGTGAAACATGAGAGCAAAGTCAAAAAGGGTGATGGATACAGAACTGAAGGTGTGATATTTGAATACACGTAAAATATGAAATAAGAAAGATGACCTTATAGAATGGTTCGAGATAGTCAGGTATGATAGTGCAGCCATCACTGAGTCATGGCTGGAGATCATAGTTGAGAGCTTAACATCTAAGGATTCACTTTGTATTGAAAGGATAGGTAGGTAGACAGAGGGGGTGGGGTGGTTCTGTTGGTAAAAAGTGAAATCAAATCCTGAGAAAGGGGTTGCATAGAATTGGAAGATGTAGAATCCTTTTGGGTAGAGTTAAGGAAATACTAGAGTAAATAGATCCTCATGGGAGTTATATACAGGCCTCCAAGCAGTAGCCAGGATGTGGGGTACAAATTCAATGGGAGATGGAAAACATATGTAAAAAGGGCAATGTTACAACAGTTCTGGAAGGTTTCAATATGCAGATAGATTGGGAAAATCAGGTTGGTGCATTATCCCAAGTGATGGAATTTGTAGTGTGCCTTCAAGGTGGCTTTTTAAAGCAGCTTGTGGGTTGAGCCCACTAGGGAAAAGGCAATTCTGGATGGGGTATTGTGTAATGAACTAGATTTGATTAGCAAGCTTAAGGTAAAGGAACCCTTAAAATAGAATTTACCCTATATATAGAGGTAGAAACTCAAGTCAAATATCTCAGTATTAGAGTGGAGTAAAGGAGATTACAGAGCATGAGAGAGGAGCTGGACAAAGTTGATTGGAAGGGTCACTAGCAGGGATGACTGCCGAACAACAATAGCGGGAGTTTCTGGGGACAATTTGGAAGCCGCAGGATAGATACCCAAAGATGAAGAAGTATTCTAAAAGGAGGATGAGGCAACCATGGCTGACAAGGTAAGTCAAAAGCAGCATAAAAACAAAGAAGGGGGCATATAATATTGAAGGTTAGAGGATTGGGAAGCTATTAAAAAAAAAACAACATAAAGCAACTTAAAGCAAACCATAATAAGAGAACAGATGAATTTGAAGGTAAACAAGCCAATAATATAAAAAAGGATACCAAAGATTTTTTCAGATATGCAAAGTAAAAGAGAGGTGAGAGTGGATATTGGACCATTAGAAAATGATGCTGGAGACATAGTCATGAAGGACAAAGAAATGGCAAGCAAACTTACAAAATATGTTGAGTCAGTCTTCACTTTGGAAGACCCTAGCAGTTTGCCAGAAATTAGTGTCACAGGCAGAAGTGAACATAGTTGCTATTACTAAGGAGAAGGTACGTGGGAAGCTCAAAAGTCTGAAGGTAGGTAAGTCATCTGGACCAGACGGACTACACCCCAGGATTCTAAAAGAGGTAGGTGAAGAAATTGTGGAGCCATTGGTAATGAATCACTAGATTCTGGAGTGGTTCCAGAGGACTGGAAAATTGCAACTATCACTCTAAGAAGGGAAGGAGGGAGGCAGAAGAAAGGAAATTATAGGCCAGTTAGCCTAACTTCAGTGGTTGGGAAGATATTGGAGTCCATTATTAAGGATGTGGTTTTGGGGTACTTAGAAATACAGGATAAAGTAGGCTAATGTCAGCATGGATTCCTTAGGAGGACAAATTGTCCGACAAATCACAAAGATTCAAAGCACATTTATTATCAAAAAATGTGCAAGTTATACACCTTGAAAATTGTCTGCTTATAGGCAGCCGCAAATCAAGGGGGAGGGGAGAGATTAAACAAAAGACCTAACACCACTGCACAGAGAAAGAGAGCAAAATTATACTGTTCAAGCAATAGAAGCAAGCCGACAATATCCCGAACCAGACTGAGTCCCAGATCCTCTCTTGGAATAGCCAGAGTAGGCCCAAACCAATCCTCGGTCCCCACTTTGCACAGCAGCAGGGCAGAAACACCGTGCAGCCAACTCAGCCTCCAACCTGATTTTTGCTAATCTACCTGCACATTGAAATCTTCCACGACTGTTGTAACATGGCACGTTTTACATGTGTTTTCTATCTCCCATTGCAATTTGTACCCCACAGATAACGCTCAGCCCACTGAGTTCCTCCAGCAGATTGTCACTCCAGCCTCCAGCGTTTTTTGTCTCTATGACTTATAAATATATCTATATTAGGAAGACATTTTGATCAAGCAGCTATAATAATAAAATCTAAAGTACAGACACTCACTAAAAAGATACATTTTGCAATCACTTGTTTTGCTGGGATATATTTTAATGCATTATAATTGTTGTAATTTGTTCAAATGATTTGTAGAAAACACAATGTGTACTTTGTGATTGGCATTATTTTACACTTGATAGTTATTTTAATATATGCCCAGTAATTTGATGTTTATATCATTTTTATTTTTCTGCTGTTGTTACCGTTTTTACTTGAGTATTTTGAATACCAGCTCATTTTTGGGATCTCTGGAATTTGCCTACTACCTAAAGTAATGACACACCAGAAGGTAAAACTAGAACCTCCACTAATGGTATGCAACAGTGTAAATTTAATTGATATTGTTTTCCATTAAATAAACTTCATCTTTTTTGAGTTGCAGCTTAAAGCTGAAAAACAGTAGCATTTTCGTACCACAATGGTTTATTGATTACTTTACTTGCAACATTTATTTTTATTTGATGTCATGCAAATTTTAAAATCCTGATATTTAATGTCAAGGTTGAATGTTATTCATGTCTCAAAATTAAGAATTAACTGTTCTTTCTCATCACAGGCTGCACAAATAATTGAACCTGTTTAATTACACCAAGCAAGTAAATATTAAATTAACTTTAAAACATACATTAAAAGTTGTCTTGTATTATCTTTTTGAAGATACCCCAGAATGCAGTTTGCATCTCAATCTGCATTTACACAAAGGGTAATTGAAATTGTTATCACAATTTCTTGCAACCAATTTAAATCACAAGTTTATTTGCATATGAAAGTTAAGTATCTAGATCATGACAGTACACTCAGTGGCCACTTTATTAGATTCATCTGCTTGTTAATGCAAACTTCTAATTAGCCAATCGTGGCAGCAGTGCAATGCCTAAAAGTGTAAAGACATGGTGAAGAGGTTCAGTTGTTGTTCAGATCAAACATCGGAATGGGGAAAGAATATGATCTAATTGACTTTGACTGTGGAATGATTGTTGGTGCCAGATGGGGTGGTTTGAGTATCTCAGAAATTGCTGATTTCCTGAGATTTTCACGCACAACAATCTCTAGTGCAGGGGTTCCCAGCCATTCTTGTGCCATGGAGCCTTGCCATTAACCAAGGAATCCTTGGACCCCAGGTTGGGAACCCCGCAGAGTTTACAGAGAATGGTGTTTTAAAAAAACACAGAAACATCCAGTGAGCACCAACTCTGCAGATGAAAATACCTTGTTGATGAAGACCCACAGAAGATAGCCAAGCTGGTTCAAACTGACAGGAAGTCAACAGTAATTCAAATTACAACAGTAGTGTGCAGAAGAGCATCTGAATGCACAACACCTGAAATGGATGGGCTACAGCAGCAGAAGACCACAAACCTACACTCAGTGGCCACTGAGTGTAGACTTCCAGATAAAAATAATCGACTTTACTTATTGTATTTGGGTTGAAAAAACACTTTTTTAATCACAGTGGATTTATCAAATGAATGATGATTTGTATCTTTTAAAAGTATGTTTAAGTAAGCTGAACGGGTTGTTCTGTTTCTTTTAAGATCCCTTTTAGTTCTGTCTTTGCAAAGCCTCCCACAGCTTTTCATATTTTTTTAATAATTGTATGGATTTGACTTGTGTAACATGTTGTCTCTCAGTGTAATTACAGTATGTTGGAAGTATAATCTGGTTGTCACACTTATCAAAGAGCTCAATATTTGTATATCTCTGTAATGCATGTATGTTAAAGTTTTTTAAAACATTAACTTTTCATATTATTAAAACCATATAATGTTTTCCAATTAAAAAACATAAAGGAAAACTGTTTACTGATTGAAACTAATTTCAGATTCAGATTCAGTTTATTGTCATTTAGATACCACAAATGCAATGCAGTTTTAAAAAATGAAACAATGTTCCTCCAGAATGATATCACAAAAGCATTTGACAAAACAGACTACACTAGAAAATCCATATAACGTTTGACAATCCCCAATCCAGAGTCCGGAGAGGCTGCTTCTTTCTCAACAAAAGATCCAACCAGTTCCCCTCCACCACACTACCCGTGCTCCATCTGACAGAACTGGTCCTCGCCTTCAACAATTTCTCCTTCAGTTCTTCTCACTTCCTCCAAGCTCAAAGATAGTCTTGGGCCTCAGCTATGCCTGCCTTTTTGTTGGCTGCATAGAATACTCTATGTTCTCAGCCTTCTCTGATAATGCTCCCCAACTCTTCCTGTGCTATATTGACAACTGTATTGGTGCTGCATCATGCACCCATGCTGAGCTTGTCAAATTCATCAACTTTGCTTCCAACTTCCACCCTGCCCTTAAATTCACTTGACCCATTTCTGACACTGCATGCCAATCATACTGCAGTATGACGGAAGTATAATCTGGTTGTCACACTTACTGAAAAGTTTAAAAATTTTTATTTCTCCGTAATACATGAAACTGATTTGCTTCTTTCTCAACAGTTCCCCTCCACCACCATCCTATTCCACCTGGTCCTCAGCCTCAACAATTTCACTTTCAGCTCAAGATAGCGATTCTCATGGTTATCTTGACTGTGCCACTGCACCTCCCCCCCCCCCCCCCCCCCCCCACTGTCTCCTGTCAAAATGCTTTTCCATTTTCTCAGTTCTTTTATCTCTACTGCATTTGTTCCCAAGATGAGGCTTTCCTTTCCAGGACATCAGAGATGTCCTCCTTCAAAGAATGGGAATCACCTTTTTTCAGCATTTCCCTCCATTTCCCAGACCTCCTTGCTCATTCCATCTTCCTGCTGCCTTAACAGGAGTAGAGATACTCTTGTCCTCATGTACTACCCAATCAGCCTCTGCATCCAACACATCATCCTCCACAACGTCTGCCATCTTCAATGGGATCCAGCCACCAAACACATGTTTACCTCCACTCTCTGCTTTTTGCAAAGGTTGCTCCCTCTGTGATTCCCTTGTCCACTGATCCTTCTCCACTCATCTCCCTCCTTGCAAATAACCCTGGAAGTGATAGAAATGCTACACCTCCCATTCACCTCCTCCCTTACCTCCATTCAAGGCTGCAATCATCCTTCTGGGTGAGGCAACATTTCATCTGTGAATCTATTGGGTTCATCTATTGTATTCTGTGTTCTCGGTGTGGCCTTCCCTATGTTAGAGAGACCGGATGTAAATTGGAGAACTTTGCCAAACACCTCTGCTGAATCCACCCCAAAAAAATTACCTGGTGGGTAACCATTTTAATTCCTATTTCTATTTCAACATGTTGGCCTCCTCTTTTGCTATGATGAGGCCACTCTGAAGGTGGAGGACCAACACCTCATATTCCATACAGGTAGCCTCCAACCTGATGGAATGAATATTGATTTCTTCTTCTGGGATTCTTTTTCTCCCCTTCTGTCTTCTACTATTTCCCAATCTGGCCTCTTACCTCTGTTCCTCGCGTTTTCTCTCATGGTTCACTCTCTTCTCCTATCAGATTCCTCCTTCTCCAGCCCAACAGACTTCACCTATCACCTTTTAGCTAGTCTTCCTTCCCCCTCCTCCCATCTTTTCATTCTGCTGCCTTCCCTTTTCCAGTTCTGAAGAAGTGTCTGGGCCCAAAGTGTTAACTGCTTATTCCAGCATTTTGTGTGTGTTACTAATTACTGAAAATATGTCTAAATATATTGAATTCTGTATATTATCAAATTAATATACCTGAAAACAAAATGTAGATTTCCTGAATCCTAGCTCTATCATTTGCAGTCATTGCTCTCCACTAAAATGGATAAAGATGTTGAATCTGCCTTTGTTCAAAGCCCAGATTTTCCAGTGTAACTGCAGTATGATTGTATTGCATTTCTAATTTCTACTAGGAGTGCAATTGGATTGACAACATAAGGATCCCTTGGGATGTTCAGTATTTCTGTGATTTTGGGATTGATTTTCATTTACAATCTGGTTCCCTGTGTTGGAAGTAAATGTTGCCAATAATAAAATAAAAAAAACAACTGGGCCCAGAGCACACACTCTTATGACTCAAGCATTCCTTTAATTTTACTTCTGCACCAAGAGAACAGCATGGTTCCTTGTCACCCACAATGTTCGGAAGCCTCAACAAAAAAACTCTTATTTTTATACTGAAATGGCTCATCAGTAGCAGATATTGACTATTGTAAGTTGAATCAGAATCAGAATTTATTATCAACGGCATGTGACGTGAAATTTGTTAACCTAGCAGCTGCAGTTCGATGCAATACATAATCTAGCAGAGAGAGAGAAAAATAATAATAAATAAACAAGTAAATCAATTACATATATTGAATAGATTATTTTAAAAAGTGCAAAAACAGAAAAATCGTATATTTTAAAGAAGTGAGGTACTGTCCAAAGCTTTAAAGTTCATTCAGGAATCAGATGGCAGAGGGGAAGAAGCTGTTCCTGAATCACTGAGTGTGTGCCTTCATGCTTCTGTATCTCCTACCTGAAGGTAACAGTGAGAAAAGGGCATGCCCTGGGTGCTGGAGGTCCTTAATACGTAATGCTTGAATTCCTTTCTTGCAAGATCAATCGTCATTCACAGTCTAAAACTCAAGCAGACAGCCGATGATAGTTTGAAGTTAGTAAGGACAATGGAATTTGGTGTCTTTCACATCCTTCTGTTATCGGTCTCTGGCACCCCCTATTGTAAAGGGATGCTTTGTTTTAAGAAGATCTTTCTGGAAAAGTCTCACTACATGGGCCTCACTCGTCTGGCTTGAGTACACCCTGCTGCTGTCTAACTGGTCTGCATTAAACAGGTGTCTCCCAGTGGTTACATTTGACTACAAATTCCCAAGGCTATCTTTGTGCTACTACACCTTCCACACGTGTAAAAAAAATGTTGTGACATTGTCAAAGGGCCAGTTGGAAGGCAAAATTGTCCGGTTAGTAAATGTAGCTATCACTATCACATTTATATTCATTTGAACTTTTGTTCAACTGTGTTTTGTGTTTTCTTTATTATTAAACTATTCATTGAACATGTTTCGAAGGCAACTCAATGTGGAGATCACTATTTGATTCAAAGTCTACAAATCTGTTTCAATCCCTGACGTTCCCTGCCAAAGGCAGTATATTTAAGCACATGTTAAACACAGTCCTTCAACTTTCTTCCCATTCAAATATCACCTATTTTTTTTGGACAGATAGGTGAAATTATTGTTGGTGATCCCTCAACTGGAGGGGATTGATTTTTCATTTAAAACTGCAACTTAATTTTGAATCTCTTTGAGATTTTTAGTCCATTAACAGTGTAGATATTATCAATTTGGAATTGCAGTCTTGCACTTGAAGGTGGACTATGAGATTGGCTGAGTATTTGCAATGACTTGCAGTCTTCAATAGCACCTTTGCTTGCAGTGGTGGAAGTAAAGGATATGGGTACCAAGTTGACAAAACATTCTATTTGAGTTATAGCTCTCAATATGGAAACATCGATTTGTCACAGTCAAGGATTAGCAGGAAATTTCATACCTGCTGGCACCTCTGATAAGTAGTTTCCCTGGTGTTGCATCCTGATTGCAACCTGACAATTCAGGTTCTCTATTGCTGTGATTTAGTTGTGTGTGTGATTTACTAAAGCCTTCCAGGCTTCTCTAGTGCTGGGACTGACAATTGTAACATGGTATTTGTGTGTTAGATATTAGTGCTATAATCACAGCATTTCTCTATTTTGGATTCTTAATGAAAGCCCTTGATTAAGTTGAACAATTTCTTTTGTGTATGCTAATAGCACTATCTCCTATGTTGCCTTTCATTAACTCTGAATCATTGGGGCTGACTGCCTCAAGCAAAGAATTTTTTTCCAGATAAGTAAGTCATTCCTTGCTGATTGCCTGCTCAGTTTTGTGCAGGAACCTGAGGAATGCTTCAGTATTCTATAGAAGTTTGATAAGTTACCTTGTTCAATTCTATACAATCTTCTTATTGATTTGACTACAGACTATAGTATAGCTTTTAGAAGCAACTATATGTGAAGTCTACTCTAATTGAATGGGTGGAATTGAGCATTGATAATGGCCTGTCAGTTCTCCATTTATCTCCCTCCTGGGTGCAGAACTCACGCAGTGGGGCCCTCAAGAACCTCCAGGCAATCAGTTTGTCCCTAACAGCACATCATTTGAGAACCTTGATTCTTAAACATTGGATGAGACCTACTTAAGCCATTTAGATTTCTTTGAACATGTTTCTCCTCAGCTTCCTACAGTTTCACCTTCTTGTCATGATATTCCTGGTGGATCTAGGCAAAGGTTAAATTCTCCAAATAATGTTTCAGAAGAAGCAGCAACTGATGTCAGAGTACCCACACTTCTCAGGAAAGTATTATGGAGTAAATTTGGACAATCTGACAAAATCAATTCACAAAGATTCTGATGACTTTCTGTTTTAAAGTTATTTTGTGTCAGTCATGTTTAAGCAGTGAAGATAATGATTTTTGTCTCTTTAGATCTGACATTTGTAGAGAGACCAGGCTGCCTAAAAATGTAAGACATGAGGCATGACACCTACCATGAGAAATTACTTGTGGTCTTCCTAGACTTTGCTAACAGAGTGATGGATTCTTACGTATAGTGTGATGGAAAAGATGTAAGTGGAAATTGTTGAACACTTGTATGTTCAGAAGAGGGGACAGCTAGTTTTGTCGCTGCAGCCAGCTTCTACTGGGTGCAAGTTGAGAAGACAATTAAAACTTAATTTATGCAGAACACAATTTTCACTTAAAATTCTATGATCTTTGTAGTGGATTAATTGATTTTGGATACATTATGCTAAAAAGTAACAGTACAACCAAACGGAAGCCCATGTGTTTATACAAATAATGTGCTAACTATTGTACTTAACATTCCTAGAGATTTTTCATTGGACATAAGTTCTGTGTAATCACTAGATAAGCAAGTAAATGTGGCATTTTCTTCCATAAAATATCCATAATATTTACAGGAATATCTTTAATGAAGTTCCATTGTTTCTATAAACATAGAGCAGTTAGAGTTTTTTTTAACTTTCCATGAAAATATTCTTGTATTTTAGTACTTTTGAGATAATGTTTCCATATCAGTCTCAGTTTTGAAGTTAAAGCATATATAAATTGGAAATTAGAAGTCTGTAAAACTGGAAATAAAATGAAAACAGTAAAGACCGGAAAGACCTGGCTGTCCAGGCAGCTTCTCGTGAAAAAGAAACATAATTAATGTTTCACAATGAATGCACTTGATGATTACTGTGAGAGAAAAAATATCAATTAAAGTTGCAGAAACGATAGAGAAGAGGCAGACAGGGCAAGGGAAATAACTTTAGGTCAAGGGGAATATCTCTACAATTTCAGGATTGCCGAATTTTCAGCTCTGTCCAGCTTAATGAGGGTAGTTAGTAAGCAAGAGAAAAACAATGTAAAGTTGTGAAATAGAGGCCAGAGTTGATGCTGAAACCTGAAAGCAAAAAGAGAAACAACACACACAAAATGCTGGTGGAACACAGCAGGCCAGGCAGCATCTATAAGGAGAAGCACTGTCGACTTTTCGGGCGGAGACCCTTCATCAGAATATGGGAACTGTCCAACAGATCTAGCAGTGCCTGTGGTGACAGAAAAACTGAGCTAACTTTACAGAAAGCTGACCTTGCAGGAGAACCGGACTGATATCTGACTGATGAGTTTCTGTTGCTCAAGCTCATAGTAGGTTTTGCTGGAGCTCTTTAGGCAACCACATTTCAGTAGTTCAAAATAGAAGAGGATTTAAAAAGGTATAGTGATCGGCATCTGGAAGTTCAGAGTCCACCATGACCGAAAAGGGAGTATTCAGCAAAGCTGTCTCCGATTTGGCATGTAGTTTTTTCACTGCACTGTGCAGGTCTCTGAATAGTGGTAAGGGGCAAAGTAAAGTACCCCATGCTCTTTGCATGGAAAGGTGTTGTGGGACAAAGAATATCTTTTGGAAAAGAGCAGGCCAGGGAATAGCAGAAGTGATGGTCTCTATGAAATGCTGAAAGGTAAGTGGTAGAGAAGATATATTGATTGGTAAACATGGTAGAAAGTGTAAACAATGATGTGTGACTGCAGAGGCTGGTGAGATGTCCGTGGTAAAGTTGAGTTTCAGAGGAACCTTATTCTTGCTCTGCCCGGAAGGGAAAAGATGTGAGCAGAAGTGCAGGAAGAAGATGAGTGATTGTCAACTATAAAAGAGAGAAAGACCAAATCTAATGATAAAGGAAGACAGTCTCAGGGGGATCTGAGGAGAACATGCCATTATTAGAGCACATGTGACAGTGACAGCGAAACTGGGAGAATGAAATTGGGTTGCTACAGGAAGTTGGATTAAGATAGCCAGGGGAGTTTATGGACTTGTAATGGATATTAGTTGCTAATTTATCCTCTGAAATGAAGAAAGAAATCTGATAAGGATAGAATCAGAGATGAACCCTGTGAAAGTAAGGGCACAAAGGAAATTGGCAGCAAAAGTATCGAAATTTGGTTTTAGAAAGAAGGCCCAATGCGATTATCAATATACTGAAAAAGAGCTGAGGGAAGGGGCCTGAGCCTGATTGAAATAAGTTCTGTTCCATGTATGCTCCCTTGTGTATTCCCATAAATACAGCTTTGACCTGTAAAAAATGAATGGTATTGCAGAAGCTGTTCAGTATGAAGTAGAGTTTACCCTTTAATTTCAATATTAATTTTTCCATTCACTTATTTATAATCTAAACCCCTCTGAACTTGCAGTGCTCTGCTCACTAAGGTACAATCCTGATATCACCTTCAAGACTTCTGTGTCTGAAGTTATTGGTGAACTGACTAGAAGCAAGAAGTTATCTTTTAGACATCTCAAATGTGCCTATGGTCTGTCATCCCACAGCTTAACATTAAGTAAGTCAGTGTTTCCCTAGCAATCATTTGCTTCATCTGCTTGAGATATTTCCTCCATATTCTTGATTGGAGGTAGTGGAGGAAACATTTCTCAATCACATACAGCAAGCAATTGGATTCTAGTCCCCAGTCCTGCACAGTCTGCTCCTACCTTCTACCCAAGACCCACGAGCAGGTTTGTCCAGGAAAACCAATGTTTCAGCCTACTCTTGCTCCACTAAGCCTATTCTCCTTATCTTGACATCATCATTTCTCTTCACACTTCCGTCTTTGACACTTCTAATGTCCACTGAACATTTTGGTGCTGTTACGAAATCCCGTAACTGCATCACTTACCAGCAAAGATAGAGAGGTCCATTGAACTCTGATGGTACTATTTTTAAAAGTATTTATTTATAAAGGGCACAAAAATAAGATTAATGCAAACATACAGATAATATACGTCGTCAATACTAAATCTAAAGCGCGGGTGTAATAATAACCAATAAGAAATAGCTCTATCGGTGTCTAGGGGATAATGTATTGTCCGATGGAAATATAAAAGTCACTCAGTTCATGCAGGCTGTAGCCTTTTGGTTGTCGCTGTGTTGCACTTTGTTGGAGAGAGAGAGAAATAGGAATAGACTGGGAACAGTTACCGCTACGGGATTTCCAACCTTTACGATTTCGATCCATCAGGAGTCCCATTGGTGTGGCCGTTCACTTGTGGGCTCTCCTTTAGCTAAAGCCATTCTTCCGTGGTGAGGCTGCCAATCCCAGGCGAGGGAAAGGATGCACGCGAGCCCCCCACCGGCTGTCGCTATTAAACGCTGTCACGGGATTTCTAGCGTTCCTCCTGGTGCATCTGAGGGACTGTTCCTACAGACCCTCTTTTATCTTGACTCGCAGGGTCATAGATGTCAATCAGGTTGGGGGTGTGCACTCTCTCCCTCAACCAGCCCACTTTGCTTGAGGGCGTTCACGGAGTATAGTAGCTCAATCCACAAATTGGTCTCCAAGAGACAATGGCCATGTCCCGTAACTTTACATCGCCGGGGAAACGAGCCAGCCGGCACGTCTCTTTTCCCATTTCCTGGACCCCTTGACCCAACCCAACAGTGATCTTGCAATTCTCTCAAAGGAGGGGGCTACGGATGTAACAGTGCAAGGGAATTGATGAGAATTTTATTCATGGAAGGAACAACCCTCCCACTATCCAGGCATGGGGCAGAAACATAGTGATGAAAGTGTCCATGTACATGTGAAGGTATGCCATTTGTAACCAGGAAGCAGAGGGCAACAGAGATCTCACAGATGTATGTGGGCAAGCATTGAACAACGAAAGAATGAAGAGATACATTTTGTTAGCCAAGAGCAGGCTAAAGCAATGAGTGTACCTGGACATTTCTACTTGTTGAGTTTTGGAAATGCTATAACAGCTTATTGGGTCAAAAATAGGTGAAATCCAATCTGTGGCATTTATTTTGTACTTTTGCCTTACTTCATATGGGAGGTAGGAATTCTATACGGTGTTGAAATAGTAATCATGTAAAGGTATGGCAGAATACAGTAGTAAAATTTATTTGATGCTTAAACTTAAGTATTCTGGAAACAATTTTACATAAGCATATTGAACATATCCATTACATCAGTTTTTTTCCAAAGTACATGCAAACAGCTGATATAGAACGTGGTATTCACTTTTATGAAATTTAGACAAGGTGACAGATTCCTTACTGCAGAGCCAGCATTGGGCAGAATGGAAACAAGAAATATAAATACAGTAATAAATCTGATAGTGCTTCTTGTCAAGAATTGGCAGAATAGCTTTTTTTTACAGGTTTCTGGAAATAAATCACTGGGATGTTAACCACAAATGTACTGTTCCAGCAGCTTCTCTTTTCTATTTTTATAGTTCTTATACCTAATTTGAATAAGTCTCCTTTCAACAATTTGGTGACTTCAATCTCATAAATGTATACAAGCATGTATTACCTTAATTGAGTAATGCAAGTAATCCCTCTATATTTAAAATTTAAAAAATTCTATAATTGTTATAATATCTTTTTTTGAAGAAATACTAAAATTTGTATTTTAGCTGTTAGGAGAAACTAGTAGTAGTATCAAGTTTGTGTTTTACCAGAATGAATATTTGTATTTCAAATTGCTCTATCAAATTGTTTTTCCTCACCGGATCAAATCCCAGGGCCAGTTCTCTCTGGTGTCTTCTCACTTCATCTTCCATCAAACAAAGACAAAGTCTCACCACCATTGTCAGTCACAAAACCACTCTCCCAGCCTCCTCCAGAACTTTCTCTCTGTTTCACTCTCCTGATTGGATGGCCCACATTCCTAAACACCCCTCATCTCCCACAGCAGCCCAAACACTGCTCTACAGAAAGATCATTACATGAATACTATGTCGACTCAGGCCTAGGCGGACGGCGTTGGGCACGATGACGGATGCTCCTTCCTCTCCCTCATCAGTGTGTTTAGTTCATCTACATTAGCCGCGCCGCTATTTTCTAGGAGCGTGTTGACCATAGTCTGGGGAGGGCACCCAGGGTTCATCCTCTCATGCTTGGGCTCCCATGTGATGACTGGGCTGGCAGGTAGTTCAGGGTGGCATAGACCGTGCCCTGCTAGTTGCAGTCTTTTCACCTTAATTTTAGTGGTGAGCGTCGGTAGGTTGTGATTGAGCTCAACGTTTGTCATGTGCTGTTGCCAACTCATGTCAAGAGCCATCCAGAGCATTTGTGTTTAGCAACCATCTAGTGACTTCCACATGGTCTTGGTGAGCGTCTACGTCCCACATCTGTATGTGAGAATGGACTCTGTGACTGCTATGAAGATCCTCTTTTTGGGCCCTCTGGTCAAGTTTGACCCCCAGATTTTCTTCATGTCGTTCATAGCCATCCATGCTAGCACCTTCCGTATCTTTAAGTCCTTCTCTGAACTCATCATTCTTGACCTGAGTACTTGAGGTCTAAGACTTTCTTAATGGTATCATTCTTTACGGTCTTGAGAGTAGCTTACAGAGTGCCAGAGCATCTATTGAGAGCAATAGAGTCCAGCCATACCAAGACCATGGTGAAGGTTGTATCACCAGGCTGAGAAACAACAGTGTTTGTGCTCCTAGCTGGTGTGTTGCAAGGAGACACTCTGGCACCCTACATCTTTATAATCGTCCTTGATTATGCTCTACGTCAAGCTACCAAAGGTCATAAAAAGCTTGGTTTTACCATAAAACCATGATGAACCAGAAGTGTCAGACCAGTTACAATCACAGATCTCAATTTTGCAGATGACATTGTCCTGCTATCTGCCCAGATGGAGGAAGCACAGCAGCTACTGACAAAAAAGTCTTCAGTGTCCAGCCTAAATGACTACTGTCCCGTTGTACTCAAATCCATCATCATGAAGTGTTTGGAGAGGATCGTCATGAGGCATATCAAGACCCTGCTGCCCCCCTCACTGGACCCCCTGCAGTTTGTGTACCATCCCAACTGCTCAACAGATGACGCCATTGCCGCCACCCTCCACCTGGCCCTAACCCACCTGGACAAAAAAGACACATACGTTCAGATGCTGTTCATAGACTTAAGTTCAGCATTCAATACAATCATTCCTCAGAAACCAACTGGAAAGCTGAGCCTATTGGACCTGAACACCTCCCTCTGCAACTGAATCCTAGACTTCCTGACTGGGAGATCTCAGTCAGTCTGAATCGAGCATCTCCAACACCATCACACTAAGCACGGGGGCTCCCCAGGGCTGCGTGCTCAGTCCACTGCTGTACACTCTGCTGACCCACGACTGTGCTGCAACACAAAGCTCGAACCATATCATCAAGTTCACCGATGACACGACCATGGTGGGTCTCATCAGCAAGAACGTCGAGTCAGCTTAATGAGAGGAGGTGCAGCAGCTAATGGACTGGTGCAGAGCCAACAATCTGTCTCTTAATGTGAACAAAAGAGATCATTGTTGACTTCAGGAGGGCACGGAGCGACCACTCCCCGCTGAACATCGACGGCTCCTCGGTAGAGATCGTAAAGAGCAACAAATTTCTTGGTGTTCAGCTGACAGAGAATCTCACCTGGTCCCTCAACACCAGCTCCATAACAAAGAAAGCCCAGCAGCGTCTCTACTTTTTGCGAAGGCTGAGGAAAGTCCATCTCCCACCCCCCATCCTCATCACATTCTACAGGGGTTGTATTGCGAGCATCCTGAGCAACTGCATCACTGCCTGGTTCAGAAATTTCACCATCTCAGATCGCAAGACCCTGCAGCGGATAGTGAGGTCAGTTGAGAAGATCATCGGGGTCTCTCTTCCCGCCATCACAGACATTTACACTACACGCTGCATCTGCAAAGGAAACAACATTATGAAGGACCCCATGCACCCCTCATACAATCTCTTCTCCCTCCTGCCGTCTGGGAAAAGGCTCCGAAGCATTTGGGCTCTTACAGCCAGACTACGTAACAGTTTCTTCCCCCAAGCTATCAGACTCCTCAATACCCAAAGCCTGGACTGACACCTTGCCCTACTGTCCTGTTTATTATTTATTGTAATGTCGGTACTGTTTTTTGTGCACTTTATGCAGTCCAGTTTAGGTCTGTAGTCTAGTATAGCTTTCTCTGTGTTTTTTTTAATTACGTAGTTCAGTCTAGTTTTTGTACTGTCATGTAAACCATGGTCCTGAAAAACGTTGTCTCATTTTTACTATGCACTGTACCAGCAGTTATGGTCAAAATGACAATAAAAGTTGACTTGACTTGACTTGACTTGAGATGGACGGTGGAGAATACCCTAACTGTTTGTATCCCAGTCTGGTGTGGAAACACCAATGCCCAGGTATGAAAATTGCTACAGCCCAGTCCATCAGAGGCAAAGGCCTCCCCGCCATTGAGTATATTTACATGGAGTGCTGCCGCAAGAAAGCAGCATACGTCAGCAGTCTCAGAAATAATCCTGATATTATCCATTAGGTACTTTTTTAGGGAAGTGGAGGAGAATACAAATATGTGAATAAAATTATAAGATACTAGTAATGGGATTTATAGCTACAATTTAAATAGATAACCATCATATTTATGGTGCATGGCTGTTAATGCTATTTCATTTTTGTTACTTGTACATTTTTATGTTCACTGTTTAACTCATTTTGTAGTGCTTTGTTGTTGATATTAATATTTTATGTAGGATTTTAGACTTTGCTTTGTCTCCTCAATTCCTTTTATTCTAGTTAACATAACATTTATTAATAACTGTCTCAATATTAGAGAAGTTGGGCTGTATTTATTATGCTTCTGAGGATGTCAAATGGTCCTACCAAATGTTAAACAGATAAATGAATATAGAGTTGTGTTATTTCAAATTGGGATCTCATCACATCTAGATTAGTGTTTTTCTTTTTGGTAAAACAGTATCAACATAGATGATCAGATTTTTTCAAGATGTAATCAAAGAAATACCATATAAAACAGTTATTTCTAATTAGATATTTACTTAAACACTATAAGTCTAGTTTTTAAATGTGTTAATGTTTGTGATATGGTATTACAAAGATAATTCAAAATAACCTGATACATAAACTGAGTTAGTAACTATCAAATTCCTTGTGACTAATCATTTGATGATGCAAAAGACACGATGTTGCTTAGCAAGTAATTCACTTTTTTTCCCTTAGTGTGTTGTGATTATTTAAGTATAGATATGAATTAATTTTACTGTACCCATTTGACCTATTTTACTTTCATTCTTTGTGATATTGACAATGGATATCTTAGCCTTGTATTACCACATTTACTGGGAATTGTTCACTTCTTTTATGATTCTATGTATCGATTTTGCGTACAGTGGCAAATGTAGAATTAACACAACAAAGGCATTTTTCTGAGCAGACAGCTTTCAAAGAGAGGCTGATTATTTTGAGTTACCACAAACTGAATTAGCAGTTACACTATATTTGTTTCAAGTTACTTACACTTTTGGAACCAATATTATTTTGTGTATTTTTCATGTGCTTGATGAAAAATTTGTAATTCAAATATTCCAGTTCCTAATATGACTGTTTCTTACTGATTTCCCCATGGGTTAGAATGTGTGTGTTAGCAGGCTACCATCTTTGTGGTTTGAATTAAGCTGTTAGTTCATATTGGGCTAGCACATGCTTGTTGGGCAGAGGAGTATTTGTGCATTAGACTCTGTGATTCTCAGGAGCCTGCTATCAAAGTATTTAGTAATGATAAAGGCCCAAGGTCCTTCCTTTGACTACTCTCTCAATGTGGATATGATAAAGGGATCATATAAGCTCAAGGCAGAGGAGGCAACAGTGACAGGTAAAAATATCAATTCAATATGATTAGTGAAATACTCACTAATCACATTCCTCATAGAGGTCCCTTCACTCAAGAAAATGTGCACTCTGAGTGCTGATTATTTCTAAAGCTTCAAACTACAAAGACCTCCTAATCTTTTGAACTGACTTCTCTGTTTAACCTAATTCACAGAGTACAGGTGTCATCTATTTACCTGCATGCATATTACTTTGGATTAATGTATATTAGCTTTCATGCATGAAAGCTCTACCACATAAATATAATTTTTCCAACACATTCTACATTTAGTGAAATAGACTCATGACGTGGAAGGTCCAGCTACAGTAAAAACTGAGGATGTCTGATTCCAGGAACTATGTCAGTCTTTTATTCAGAAGATGCCATTAGAAAAAATGATTTTTCTTTTCAAGTCTAATAGAAAGATGAGAGGAGATGCAGCAGATGTCTGCAAATGTATTATATATATTAGTAAGATACTTGAAGGAGGCAAAAGCATTCTTATTTGGGTGATGACAAAAGGGGATGTAAGTTTGAGTTTATTCAAGATCAAAGTGTGAGGTAGGGGAATTCTTTTCATCTAAATAGTTATAAAGATGTTATAATGACTTAAGTGGGAACAGCAGTTGTGTGCAGTTATCAGTATGTCCGCACACTTGCTCCAGAATTCTAAAATAATTTCTTCTGCAAATGATGGATTGGGGGGGAGAAGGCAAAGCAGGTTCATTCTTTCTGTTGATTTTGCACCATTGCTTCATGCCCTGGTGACCATGTATATCTTCCTGTATATACTAGAGATGGAGATGTATAGAAGAAACACCTACCACATTATTGTGATCTTTATACTTAACAATCAGTTTGTTTTGAATGTCCTAATACTAAATGCTAATATGTGTTCATTCACTCTTTTAATAGAACTACACATCCTTATTATGATTAATACTCAACACACACAAAATGCTGGAGGTGCTGCCTGGCCTGCTGAGTTCCTCCAACATTTTGTGTGTGTGTTGCTTGGATTTCCGGCATCTGCAGATTTTCTCTTGTTTATGATTAATACTTATCTGGGTCCAAGACTTCATTTGCCAAAATTGATAAACAATTCATAGTTTTGAATCCATTATCCCATTCTAACCATATCCAGCTTTTAACAAGATACAGGTGTCACCTGCTTTACAAATGTTTGCTTTATGCCACTTCGCTTTTACAGAAGACCTATGTTAGTAGCATGTTTTCGCATTACAAAGAGGATTTTCTCTTTTACAAAAATTTTTCCGATATAAATCAGTGTTTCTTCGCTTTACGCCATTTCGGCTTAAGAAAGGTTTCATAGGAATGCTCTACCTTTGTAAGGGGTGGGGCACCTTTATTGACTATAGTATAATGTGTTCTTGTAATCATGCAATTGATCTCTTGTTGTATTGCACATTGGGAATTAAGAACAGACACAAAAAATGCTGGAAGAACTCAGCAGGTCAGGCAGCATCTATATGGTGGACTAAACAGTTGATGTTCGGCTGAGATCCTTCGAAAAGTCTCAGACCGGAACATTGGTTGTTTATTCCTCTCCACAGATGTCTGACCTGCTGAGTTCCTCCAGCATTTTCCACGTGTTACTCCAGATTTCCAGCATCTGCAGACTCCTGTGTTTGGGAATTAAGAATACTTGTTTCTTCACTTAAAGTGACAAAAGAGGGCAGAATTAATTTGGAACAGATGCACAATTACCCAGCAAACTGTCTTGAGAGTGCAATCTGTTCAATGTAGAAGGTAATATTGGTACCTGTTATTGACCTTTAGAAATTAAGACCTACAATAAAAACAATACTTTCTATGAATAATTACAAAATGAATGTGATTCCTTAACTATTTTGAAGATGATATAATGAGCACGTTTATCTTACAGACTTGAATAACACTATGGCTCATACTGAATAAGCCGCTGCCTGCAATTTGAATAGAATCAAAGTTAAGGACTCTACCAAATGTAACGGCTATTGACCAACCTGTTCAGTTACTTGTTCATCAGTGCCAGTCATAATGTACGTGATGTTTATGGATTCCTTTGTGAATATACTGAACACAGATCTTCATTTGATCTCTTGTGCTCATTCTGAGCATAACCACATCTCTTGATGCCATCTCTTTATCTTCTTTCTAGTTGGTATCAGCAACTAAAACTGAAGTTAATATTTCAATTTTGAGTAAGATGATATAGGCATTGAAAGAGAGGAAAGAAGTTTCAATATACATGGTTATGAGGCATTGTATTAGACTATAAGACATGGGAGCAGAATTAGGTCATTCAGCCCATTGAGTCAGCTCCATCATTGCATCATGACTGGTTTATTATCCATCTCAACCCCATTTTCCTGCTCCCCATAACCTTTGACACCTTGACTAGTAAAAACCTTATTTTCTCCCTGTTTAGAAAATAAAGTGTGCCTTTCTTGCTTCTACCAAAGTACACGACCATACATTTACATACACTATATTCCATTTTCCACTTCTTTGCCCTTTCTAAGTCATTCTGCAGATTCCCTGCTTCCTCAACACTATCTGTCCCACCACCTATCTTCGTATCATCCATGAGCTTGGCCACAAATCCATCAATTCCATGATCCAAATCCTTGATATAAAATGTGAATATTAACAGTCCCAACACCAAAACCTGCAGAACACAACTAGTCACCAGCAGTCAGTCAGAAAAGCCCCCATTATTCCCACTCTTTGCCACCTGCCAGTCAGCAAATCTTCTATCCATGCTAATATTTTTTCCTGTAATAAAAAGGGTTCTTATCTTGTTAAGCAACTACATGTGCAGCACCCTGTCAAAGACTTTCTGAAAAACTAAGTAACATCCATTGAGTTGTCCTTTTTCTATCCTGCCTGTTATTCCTTCAAAGAATTCCAACACGTTTGTCAAACAATATTTCCTCTTTAGGAAACCATGCTGACTATGGCCTACTTTATCATGTGCTTCCAAGTGCCCTGAAACCAGATCCTTAATAATGGAGTCCAGTATCTTTCCAACCACTGAAGTCAGGCTAACTGGTGTATAATTTCCTTTCTTCTGCCTTCCTCACTTCTTACAGAATGGAGTGACATTTCCAGTCCTCTGGAGCCATTCCAGAATATAGTGATTCCTGAAAAGTCATTACAAATGCCTCCTTGATCTCTTCAGCTACTTCTTTCAGAACCCAGGGGTAGAGTCCATCTGGTTCAGATGACTTACTTAATTACAAATCTTACATCAACAGCAAATTTGGGAAGACATGTTATTTAAAAGGCTGACTTCAGGATCAAAGCAGCCTCCTTATTGTGTTGGGGGAAGGGAATATCAGGTGATGAATGATGGAAAAGTTACAAATAAGTGCTCAAAATCTTGAAAAATTGTAATATCTCCATAATCACCTGGCAATCCCTAGCTCCTGATTATTCATATTGGAGAAAGAGCTTTTGGGATGATATTGATAATACTGAATGCTTGCATTGAATGTATGTAGAAGCATGGTGTAAATGTAAAAGTGCAATACCTCATGGCTTGGCCTCCTGTTGAGCACCCCCCTATTCCATCTGTGAAACAATTTCTAGTACCAATATTTATCTTGTTGATCACATTAGAATGTAGTAAAAGTATTTTTGATCCCAAGGCACTGTTGAAGTCAAAGACAATGTTGGATGATGATAACACTGACTATAGACTAACTATTAATTTCATCTTGGAATATTCCAAAGATTTGCAAAGTCAACTTCAGTTCTACAGCATTTGCAATTTTCAAAGATCAAAGTAAAGTTGTTATCAAAGTATAAATATGTTACGATATACAACCATGAGATTCATTTTTTTTGGGGGGGCCTACTCAGTAAATCCAAGAAATCCTTTGAGAGGTTGGTCAGAACTAGACTGGACCCACTGAAATTTCTCTATTACCACAACAGGTCAATGGCAGACACAATCTCAATGGCTCTTGACCCAGCCTTAGACCACCTGGACAATATAAACAGCTATGTCAGGATGTTCATCATTGACTATAGCTCAGCATTTAACACCATCATTCCCACAATCCTCATTGAGAAATTTATGAACCTGGGTCTCTGGACCTCCATCTGCAAATGGATCCTTGACTTCCTATTCAGAAGACCACAACCTGTGCAGATTGGTGATAATATCTCCTCCTCTCTGATGGTCAACCCTGGTGCACCTTGGGTGTGTGCTTAGCCCACTGCTCTACTTTGTCTATGCCCACAGCTATGTGACTAGGCATAACTCAAATACCATCTATAAATTTGCTATGATGCATACATTGTTGGCAGAATCTCAGGTGGTGACGAGAGGGCATACAGGAGTGAGATATACCAACTAGTGAAGTGGTGTCGCAGCACCACCTGGCACTCAACGTCAGTAAGATGAAAGAGCTGATTGTGGACTTAAGGAAGGATAAGATGAAGGAACACATACCAATCCTCAAAGAGGGATCAGAAGTGGAGAGAGTGAGCAGCTTCAAGTTCCTGGATGTTAAGATCTCTGAGGACCTAACCTGGTCCAAGCATATCGATGCTTCTATAAAGAAGGCAAGACAGTGACTATACTTCATTAGGAGTTCGAAGAGATTTGATATGCCAAAAAAAATCATTCAAAAACTTCTATAGATGTACTGTGGACAACATTCTGACAGGCTGCATCACTGTCTGGTATGGGGGGGGGGGGGGGGGGGGGGCTACTGCCCAGGACCGAAAGAAGCTGCAGAGGGCTGTAAATTTAGTCAACTCCATCTTGGGTACTAGCCTACAAAGTACCCAGGACATCTTCAAGGAATGGTGTCTCAGAAAGGCAGCATCAATTATTAAGAACCTTCAGCACCCAGGGCATGCCCTTTTCTCACTGTTACCATCAGGTAGGAGATACAGAAGCCTGAAGGCACACACTCAGTGATTTCAGGTACAGCTTCTTCCCCTCTGTCATCCGATTCCTAAATGGGTATTGAACCCGTGAACACTACCTCACTTTTTTAATATATGTTATTTCTGTTTTTGCATGATTTCTAATCTATTCAATATACATATACAGTAATTGATTGATTTATTTAGCCTTTTGTATTACATATTGCATTGAACTACTGCTGCTAAGTTAACAAATTTACAACACAAGGTTCTTTTGAAGACCCTGACCTGGAGTTACACTCTGACTTCAGTTCTTTGTGGAAGTGGGACCCACACTCAGGGCCTCATGACTAGCCACTTTTTGATATCCCAAGGACGCAGCCTGGAAGATTATTTGGCTTTTTTTTGTGGCTCTGGAAATGGGTTCATTCAAGACCAGTGCCCCTGACTGAGGCGTCGTAGGAGAATACAGAACATTGGGAGCAGTGGCTTAGCTTTTGCCTATGGGTCCAGAGGGCTGCACCTTTCCGGGGCCGATTATCTGGGCACAGAGCTTGGAAAAAGCAATGCAACAGACTTTTAACATCATAAATCAGTGAGTTGTTTGTTATGTCTTCCTGCTCACTGTGAATTGGGGGCACCTGTTTTGCACTTATCAGGGAGAGAGAGAGCATATGGTATGTCAAATTACCAGGTGAATGAGTAGTCTTTGGGGTACTGTAAGTCTGTGTCTTTATTGATGCTTTTTTTTTGCTGTTGGGGGGGTCATTGCCTTGCTGCTGCTTGTGTGTGGGGGGAGCTGGGGGGGGTCTTTGGGGTTCTAACGTTTTAACTGTCATTCATTCTGTGTGGCACTCCTGTTTTCGTGGACGTTTGCAAAGAAAAAGGATTTCGGGATGTATATTGTATACATTTCTTTGACATTAAATATACCTATTAAACCTATTGAACCTAATGACACATGCTGGTGATAATAAAGCTGATTCTGATTTTGGAATGTAATCGAATCAATAAAACACTGCACCCAACAGAATGAACAAACAACCAATGTGCAAAACACAACACACTGCAAATGCAAAAGAAAAAGAAGTAAACAATAAATATCAAGGACGTGAGATGAAGAGTCCTTGAAAGTGAGTCCATAGGTTGTGGGAATAATTCAGTGATGGGGCAAGTGAAGTTCTCTCCTCAGATTCAAGATCCTGATTGTTCAGAGGTAATGTCTGTTCCTGACCCTGGTTGTGTGGATTCTGAAGCTCCTGTACCTTTTTCCCAGTGGTAGCAGGGAGAAGAGAGCGTGGCTTAGCTGGTTGAGGTCCCTGATGATGGATGTTGCTTTCCTGTGTGTAACATGCTGTAAGGTTTCACTGGTAATATATAATGGCTTCTCTGTAATGTTCACTGCTTAAGTAATGGTGTCTCTGTAGCAGCAATGTTTGGGTTTTGGCTGGCGATGACAAGACTGTGTGATGCATATTAGCCAATCAGGATTTTGTTGCCCTTACTTGTGAATCTGCAAGCAATTGATTTTGCGGGCTTTTTCCAGAGAGAGGGAGAGATGAAGAGAGAAGATGCGAATGAAGAGATTTGGTAGACCGCTGGACGGGGTGGACTCAGAGCGAGGGTCTGCAGGGCAGCAACGATCGGAGGAGGTTGATGGGGACCGATCGGCCTATGAGCGAGCTTCAACTTTGCGCAGACTGTTAATAAGATTGGGCCCTTTTTTTTCTTTTATTTCATTTCTCTACTAACCATATAGTCGAAGTAAGAGTTTTAAAGCTTAGTCGTTTAATTGCATGTTGTGCACTGTTTGTTATTTCAAGGTACTGATTTGTTACGGGACACATTGCACAGCATCCACCCAAAAGAGATTTCTTTAAGTTTGGCTGGGTAACCCCCTACATTAAGCCGCTAGGCGAAGCAAGAGTTACAAGTGACAGTGCTCTGTGTAGATACATTCAACTATGGGGAGGGCTTTATCCCTGATGGATTGGGTCATATCCACTACTTCTTGTAGGATTTTTTGTTAAACTACATTAGTGTTTTCATACCAAACCACTTTGTAAACCCCAGTTCAAATATTTGTTGAACTGTGTCCTCAGACTTTTGTAGCTTTCCATTCCATTTCTCATTCAGTGGATAAGAAGTTAATTGGGATTAATTTAGGATCAGTATATTTTGTCTGGAATTAAATGGCCATCCCAATTAGTTGAAATTTCATATAAGGAAGACAAACTATCATTTAAGTGAATACTGTAATAAATTAGAGAAAATTAGAACACCATCAATACTACTACAGTACTATAAATCTGTGTATTAGTTCATAATAGTTATTGACAGTGGAATTCATCCAGTGCACACTGCTGCAATCTTTTGACTGTAAATAAACAAAATCAGTGCACACACCTAGTGTAGATAACGGACTGCTTTCATACAAGGCTGGTGGTGATTGTATCCTCTAAATCTCCGTTTTATTTGTAACATTCAAGATGATTGTCGATACCTTCAGATTCTTGATAGTTCCTAACTTGTTGAAATAGTGGCCATTTCTGGCATCTCCAAACCTAAATGCATGCCACCACAGTGAACAAAACAGTTTGAATTGTCAGTTTGCTTTTTACTTACCAACTATCAGTGACAAAAATCACTGCTTTGTGAACACAAATACACACAACTGATGTTATTTTAAAAATGTTTTGCTCTAAGCATGGTGTAATCTCTAATGGCCGCACAAGTACATGTATCTGACACCTAGTTAGCAACAGTCTCCTGCCCTGGTTAAGTGGTATAGCATCCCAAATAAATGAATCCCAGATATTTTCTTGATTCATTTTTGCTTTTTAAGAGTTGGCCCAAATAAGTGGTTGCTCCAATTAACCAGAATCCACTGTATTTTACTATTTTCCCCCATCCGTGTGTGTTTGTGTGTGTGTTTTCTAACCAGTCTTCTGCTGATTACTTATTTCTTTAACTTATTGAATGCATCACATTGAGACTGAAGGACTTGCAAGAGCTGGTCTTAATTATTCATATAAAACAATATGTGACATTATCAGTTCTTTTCCTCCCATGGATGCTACTGGCATATACTGTATGTTACAAATATTAATATGTTGGTGCAGTTTCTGGGTTTAGCACATATGGCAAATAACTTCAGCAACTGTCTTTAGCCACTTTAGTCTTTAGATTTGAAGTGGGAGGTATGAAGTTTGTCTGTAGTTCAGAAGTTTGAATTGTGAATTTGGAATTGTCTTTGATCTTCAGCTCTTTGGAGTGTAGAAGGTTGAGGGGGGCTTGACAGAGGTATTTAAAATTATAAGGGGGATAGATAGAGTTGACATGGATAGGCTTTTTTCCATTGAGAGTAGGGGAGATTTAAACAAGAGGCCATGAGTTGAGAGTTATGCGGCAAAAGTTTAGGGTTAACACAAGGGGGAACTTCATTACTCACAGAGTGGTAGCTGTGTGGAATGAGCTTTCAGTAGAAGTGGTAGAGGCAGGTTTGGTATTGTCACTTAAAGTAAAATTGGATAGGTATATGGACAGGAAAGGAATGGAGGGTTATGGGCTGAGTGCAGGTAGGTGGGACTAGGTGAGAGTAATTGTTCGGCACGGACTAGAAGGGCCGAGATGGCCTTTTTCCGTGCTGTAATTGTTATATGGTTATATAAATGCCATACAGTGTTGGATTGAGCAGAACACTTGCTCCGCAGTGGGGTGTCTCTCCCCCTATCTCCCTCTCTCCTGCTCCTGCTCCCCACTCACCCCTCTCTCCCCCTCCCCTCTCCCCACTCACTCCTCTCTCCCCCTCCCCTCTCTTCCCCCCCTTTCTCTCCCTCCCTCTCTTCCCCCCCCCATCCCTTTGAAAAGGCCATCAGTTTATTTGTGAGTGTGTGTATCAAATAAAGACTACTTTTCATATCTGCCAATTGAGGCTCTCCAGTGACTTTGTTTATGTGCCAACAGTGTATATTTACAATACAATAAAACATTGCATCAAAATTACTAATTCTATTTCAAAAGCAAATTGTCAATGAGTAAGAGCCAATCGTGGTCACCTTTTTGAGTAAACATTTGATTGTGGTTATTATATTAATAATTATTGCCTGTGACTACTTGTTTAAGAAACTGCAATGCAAGTTTCTGAATTTAAACGTTAAAAACTTTTAGATGTAAGATGGAGTAGAACATCCCAATTTAAACATGTGAAGTGTCACGTCCAAACAGGGCTATTGAGAGGTGTATTAAAAACAAGCACTGACCCACAATAAAACTTAAGCAGATGAAGCCCTCATAAAGTGTGAACAGGTGTAGGGGTATGTGCACACTTGCACACTCACCTCTTGACAGTCATACTGTCACACATTTCATCCTTTTAATTCACTAATGCAGTAAGTGTTACTGCCAGGAATATTTGATACAATCCAACAATATTTGATGAAATAATACTATACATATATCACTTGTGACATTTTAAGGATACAGAGATATCATGCTTAAATATCAAATTCATTTGAAAATGTTGAAAGTTAGGTTTTCTTTGAATGAAATAAATATTACATTTGAATTTGGTATTTATGTACCTTTTATTCAACAAATGAACATTGCAACAAACATTTTACAGATATTGCCTTTAATCATTATGTAGTAAATAAACAAGTTGATAAGGTTTGAATGAAAGGGATATTTTAGTATTTTCAGTACTGAAATTCAGAAACATCAGTTCTAAACAAGTAAGATATTTCCACAACTATAATTGCTGAAATACTTGGATTTATACCAGGGAGTAGATATGACACAGACACATTGATAGAAATTGATCATTGATAACTGGGAAATTGATTATTATTATTGTTTGCAAACAGAAAAGGGAAAAATAAAGCTTTTTGTGAGGTAGCCGTCAATATTGTTTTTTAAGGATCCTTCATTGTGCTACATTTCACCAATTACAAATATGGACAGAAAATGCAGAGCATATGCTCAGATATTTTATGATGCCGTGGGTTCCATTTGTACTGCAAAGTTGCAACCAAGGTCCCATGGCAACAAAGAGTGTCTGAGATAGAATAAGTGGGCACTTACCAAATTTCAAAGGTTTCAAAGGTATATTTAATGTCAGAGAAATGTATACAATATACATATTTCAAAGCATAATGTTCCTTTTGTGAAATTAAGTCAAGTTCATATGTTTTCTTTTGTGGAAAAATTGCAAAATTAATCCCATGTGATGTTTTGAGTTATTACCTCGTATGGTTACAGAAACAGATTGCTCATTTCATTAGTCATATTCTGTATGTATTGACAGACAACAGTTTGCACATTTACTATTTTTGTTGCCAAAAATTAACTTCAAAGGATATAGTTTAGTGTATTATCAATGTGCATTTTAAAATCCATTGATTCCTTTCGCTGTAGTTTACCACAAGAGATCAAAATAAATTCAATTTTTTAATGGTTATGTTTTATTTAATGCTTGTTGAATCAATGTATCATTCTAACCATTTTAGAGTATAGCCATCACAAATCTGTCTTCAAAGAGGCTAACAGATACTTTTGATAGTGGGTATGATTTAATTGCCTGACATAAGTAAGTCTGTAATCTTAATTTATTACCAGTTAGAATTAAGCCTTCAAGCACATCAGTTACAAGTTTGGAGAGAAAGCAGGTACAGGGTTCTGAGTTGGATGATCAGCCATGATCATACTGAATGGCGGTGCAGGCTCGAAGGGCCGAATAGCCTACTCCTGCACCTATTTTCTATGTTTCTACGTTTCTATCATACGAGGAATGTTTGATGGCTCTGGGCCTGTTCTCACTGGAATTCAGAAGGATGAGGGGGGATCTCATTGAAACCTTTTGAATGTTGAAAGGCCTAGACAGAGTAAACGTGGAAAGGATGATTCCCATGGTGGGAGAGTCTAGAACAACAGGGCACAGCCTCAGGATAGAGGGGAGCCCTTTTAAAACAGATGTAGAGAAATTTCTTAAGCCAAGGGGTGGAGAATTTGTGGGATTTGTTGTCACATGCAGCTGTGGGGCCAGGTCCTTGGGTGTATTTAAGACAGAGATTGATAGGTTCTTGATTGGACATGGCATCAAAGGTTATGGGGAGAATGCCAGGAACCGGGGTTGAAGAGGAGATAGGAAAAAAGGGTCAGCCATGATTGAATGGTGGAGCAGACTCAATGGGCCAGATGGCCTGATTCTGCTCCTGTGTCTTATGGTTGTGGGACAGGTGCCAGGGAAGGTGTGCAGGGGTGGGGTAGAGACACTCCCAGCCCTGAGACACGAGACAAGGTCATTTGATTCCAAACAATTGGTTTATTGATCAATACGGAATAACTCTGTGGTGCTTCCCACTCCTTCCCTTTCTCTTAATCTTTTCCCAACGATGATTTCCCTCTCCCCGCCCCTTCCCACTCTCAATCCACAATAGAGACCCATATCAGAATCAGGCGTATCATAACACACATATGTCATGATTTTTTTTGTGTGGCTGCAGTACCATGCAATACATAAAATTACTACAGTTCTGTGCGAAAGTCATAGGCACCCTAGCTGTATACATGCGTTTAAGACTTTTACACAGTCCAGTAGAGCATGTGACTTTGCATTATAGTTATCAGACTGACAATCCATTTTCAGATTCTTGAATCAGTAGAAAAAGATGGTGAGAAATTAAATAGACTGCTAATTTGTTACCACCCAGATTGTAAATTTTAGAAGACTTGTATTTATATTCATTTTTATTTGTTATTATTTAAATATAATTTTGTTATATCAATCATAATCTTATAAAACGTGAGTGACATTGTTTATTACATCAGTCTAATCCAAAAAAAGTCAGCATATTATGGTTCATATTCTACATTTTTTGGTAAAATAAAATAAGTTCAATCTGAGGAATCAATGGTGAGAGGATAGGAAGGTTGGAGGGTGGGTCGTGGATGATCATGGAAGTGTTAAATGGATCCAGGAGGCAAATAGCAAAGTGGCACCTGATTCATTAGTTTTCACCTTTTTGGCTGCTAATTTTATGATGCCTGGAAAACCTAGCTAATGAGAACTAGTATTAAAATGGGAGTTAATACTGAGTTAGACAACCCTGTTTTAGGATACAAATAACAGTTTGGCTCCTGCAACCTAATTGGTTACCTCTCTGTCATCCTGCCTCTGAATCCATTTGACAGGCCTTTAGTATTTTTGATTTCCTGTGTCAAACCTCTTACAAATGATGAAGTTTGTTTTGTTTGCCAGAATTACAACATATCTACTTCATACTAAGGTCAGTCTGTGTAACTCAAGTGTCCAACCTAAAGCTGCCCTTCACACGTAGACATGCTAGGTTCAGTTTGAGCTTTTGGCAATTTTAAGCAATGGAACCATGGCAGGAAAATCCTGAATACAGTATATTTCTTCAGGGGTAAATTGAATTTGAAGTGAATTTTGCTTCAGTGATATACTCTAAACCTTATGAACATCGGAGGTACTCATGTAATTCCTTTCATTATCCCCTAACGGAAAACTTCATGGAAAGCCTGCAAATTACATTAACTTAATATGTAAACATTTGGGTGCACAGTTGATTCCTGATAGATGTGTGACTATTTAGCCAACAACCTTTACGTTTGAATCAGAACTTCTGTAAACTGAATATAAAAAGAGACAGAATTGCATTAAATTGCTGAATGAACAAGTTAATGAGCTGTACCAGAGCTCATTAACTTATTCATTCAGCAATTTGATCTGAGCAAAACTTAATAGAAGCACTGCACAGGAACATCTTGTACAAACAGTGATTAGTGTTATAAAGTTAGTTTCATTCTCTGTGTGTGATTTAGTAGTAGTATTTTGAGCATTGGGAGATTTATTACTTTATTTTTCAAGACACAATGCACAATAGGCCCTTCTGGCCCTTCAAACCACGCCACCTAGCAATATCTCAATTTTTTCATCCAAGCCTAATCACAGGACATTTTACAATGATCAATTAACCTACCAACTGGTATGTTTTTGGAGGAAACCCACATGGTCATGGGGAGAATGTACAACTCCTTACAGGTAGCAGCAGGATTTGAACTTTTATCGCCTGTACTGTGAAGAGTTGTGCTAACCACTATGCTACCGTGCTGCCCTCAATAACTCAGAAACAGCTTGTGGTTTGTATTTTTATGTATAGATATTTAACTTATGTTGGATATGCTGCTACAACAGGAGATAATTGAAAATTGTTTGTATATTGCCCACACAGGCCCAATTTATTTTTGCCACTAGTGGGAATTGCATCTTAAGATGAGAGGCTGAAACTGAGAGATAAGATTTTAAACAACGAATTCCAAAATAACATTTACTGACAATGTGCACATGAAATCATTTTACTCTTGAGGCAGAGAGTAATATTGAAATAGTCAAAATCTTTTCCATTTTATTTTGTAGTTGGAAATTATTACTAGCACATTGGAAAAATACAAGATTCATCTTCTTGCAACAATGAAGTTTACAAGTATGATATTTGTAGAGCAGGCTTATTAGCTTTTTTTTTGAAGGTTTTATTTATTTAGATATTTCAGCCTGGTGTTGTCCTGGATTATTGGATTTGTGTTGTTGAAAACAAAAAGGTATTATCTATAATTTTATCACTACCTTACCACTCCAGTATAATTATTCCAATGAGCTTTAGTTGGTTTTCTCTCGTTGCAGTGAGATGTTTGCTGTTCCCGTCGTATTTACTGCTATTTGACATTCCAACATAGTTATTCAAATGTTTTTCTTTTTAGATTTTCTTTTGTTGTAGTGAGATGCTCCTTACAAACTTTTTAAAATAAAATAGTAATTTTCTAGGCATGGATCATGTCACTGACATATTGGTAAAATAGAGCAGACATCTTAATGCAACAAAATAATGGTCAGACTTATCAGTTTCTCGAGTGTTTATCAAATTTTGTTTGATGAGAATCAAGGGAAGTTGGCAGGTTCAGGAAAGAGTCATCATACTGATCCCTCTCAAAGATGATCTGAAATATAAAAAATAAACCTAGATATAGAATATTCCAGAATTTCCTCAGCTCCTACGAAGAATGTTTAAACAGTCACCATACCATAAGCCAATGAACACTTTTAATGTGGAGCATCACAGTTTTGTAACAGATCATCATTGTGTTAGATAAGATCTTTGTACTCTGCACACTTGTGCATTCTATGATCATGCAGGTGGAGAGGGCACAGGAGGATGAAGTCAGCAAGTAAGGTGGTTGGCTGAGAGTTGGCAGAGGGACTGGGATAAGGGAGAGCAGTCAAGAATCAGCACTGTGTGGTGGGCATGTGTAGGGCTGTAGGTTGATGGTGGTTGTAGTGAGAAGACTGCTGCCTGGATTAGAGAACATGTCTTATGAGGAAAGGTTTGGAGTGGAGGAGCACGAGAAGTGACTGTATAAGATTATGAGCGGTCTGGATAGAGTGGACAGTCAGCAACTTTTATCCTGGGCAGCAGTGGCCAATACTAGAGGACATCTGTGTTTTATTTAAACAGAGAATGAAAGGGTGCTTGGAAATCACTACCAAGGTGGTGGTAGGGAAACTTGAGAGACTCTTAGAAAGGCACATGGATATAAGAAACATGGAGGGAAAGATTAGATTTGTTGTGGAGTACCTTTATATAAGTCAGCACAAGTGTTCTATAAGTGTCCTCAAAAACTGTCTGCATACAAACAAAGTCAGAAAGTGATTTGTGCTGTTTTTAATACTGTTTGCTATTGCAATATCAAATAAATAGACACTGATTTTGTTTTTTTAACTAGATTAGTATTTGGTATTCTGGGATTTGAATTTTTTTGAGTACTATGAAATTCCAAACCAGTATTAGATTTTCTTGTTTACCATATGATGTGCGTACAGATTTTTAGGTCAGTCACTTTGAGCACCAAATTATTAAGCACATGACTGTTGTCACCCCTGGAAACATGAAACCTCCTGTAGAATTAAATACAGTCAACAACATGGGCTGAATTTACCAAGCTGCCAGTCACTTGTGGAATCCAGCTGTTATCTTAATGGCATTTGGAGCATGGGCTGTATACCATGTACTGGTCTTAAAGACACATTCCCAAAATTATCGAATGGTGTGGGGTTAATTTAACAATCTGTCATCGCAGTCTGATCTTGTTCGACATCAACTGGTGCAAACTTGGTATTTATTACTGTCTGTTATATGCTGTATACTCATACAATAGTGAGGCCCCAGCCCTTTCTATCAGTAATGCTGAAAACATCTTCAAAGCAGGAGAAAGACATGAAGGAAGGAGGCGGTAAAAAGCTGCTACCGTACAATGAAGAATATATGAGAGGCAATATCTTGATCAATCCTAGATGTAGAATGCTGGGTTTGATGCTTAAATCTTTCCAGCAGGGTTTTCAGCAATTTGAGCTGGATGGCTGATAGACCATGCAAGGGAAAGGCTGAAAGGCATTGGGTGGGATGGGATCTGAAATGTGTTCTGAGATAGTTGTATTCCATGAAACCTCTTCCTCAATGAACATAGCAATCTATTTGTGAACAGATTACTGGTCTAATACAAGGCCCGAAAGCCACTTTCATTACTGACAGCCCTAATTATGGTGGCAGCAGTTTGAATTTGGCACAGCAGCAGATTTAACCACTATGACAGAAAGCTCAGGCTTAAGGACTGTGGGTGGCTTTTGTTTCATCAGCCATTGATTATTATCATACTTGGTCAACCATTTTAAGGCAGTCATCGTATTTTAAATAAACAATTTACTCTAGCTCAGAACAAAATAATGAAAAAATAGGAAGAAAGATTGTAGACACTGCATACACCAGCTGCACATGCACATACAACAATATTTTTGCACAATACTCAGTATTTCATTTTATTTGTCAGTGTTTTATTAAATACAGTGTTTTATTAAATCAATCATAATGGTATATTCTTATCTTCACTGCCCTGAGCTGTAATCTGGCGGAGCAAATGGCCTATCCATTGTAGTATCATTTCACATTACACATTGTGGAATAAAAAGTGAGCAGATTCTGTTAGGGGTGAGTGATGCCCTCTACATGATTACTGCCAAGGAATAGAGGTTAAATTTACCCCTGAATGGCGGCACATTAACAAGAAGTCAAAATAAATCAAACACTGCTATTGCCTTCCCATCAATAGAAATTTTAACACCCTACATTAAATGTTACTCCCGACCCTATTTCATTACTACAGCTTGCTAATGTTATGTGAGACTTCTGTCAATGGCGATATTGTGAGATCAGGAGCAAGTGCCATTTTACTTTCCATTTTAATCCAATTTTTTAACACTCAGAAGTACCTAATCATGTAGTCTATGAGTCTTTTGACTGGAGTTTCAAATCATCAGGAAGACACTCCTTAATTACTGATTCCCCTTCAAAGAGATGGGTCACTGTAAATGGATTAATGTAAAATGAATTAATAATATGTACTGCCTTGCATTCATATGGAATATATTCATACTGTAGTTTGCAGATTCATAGAATGATTGCTCTTTCAATTGACAACACTAAATGAGTGCAATCAATTATGCTGCACCTTAGAAAAGCATCAAATAATCAAAACTGGAACTGGCTACCATGGATTAGATTTTAAGACTGTAATAAATGGAGATCAGAGTTTGAGGAAACCCAGAAATCAATACAATTATTTTGCATTACCCAATCACTACACCCCTATGTTATGTCCCCTGAGTAATTACTGTCCATCAAAGCACTGGCAGTAAATTGTCATGATTTCAATTCCAGAGTGTTAAAGCTGAAAATTGAACACATTTGGAGTTGGGAGCCAACAAAGAGGAATCTTACTCCTTGATTTGATGGCTATGTTGCTGGTTCCTCATCAAAGAGCAACTAGAACAACTGTACATTTACTTAGCAACTTGAGAACATCAGGAATATGTTGAGCTGAACTGAATATGCCTGGACTCTTTCTTTTCTGTGTTTTTTGCTTGTGTTTTTTTTTGTTACTACTTGCGTGATTTTTTTTCTTAGAACAGGTTCCATGGTTTTCTTTGTTTCATGGCTGTCTGCGGGGAAGATGAATCTCAAAGTATGATAATAACTGTACTTTGAATCCTTTGAATATGCAGTAGCCAGTGGAGTAAGTCCACTGCAAGGACATTGTGCCACATTCCTGAATGCCTTGAAATAATAGTATTTCCACCTCGGTTTTAGTGTTTAAGGAAGAGTAAAGATTTGTGGTTACAGGTGTTATTTTAACATTTTGTTTGGTAAATAACCCAAATAATTGTAATAATTACATCCACTCTATTTATTATAATTTCTTGATGATCAACAACTATTTATTCAGTTACATGATAATGGAAGGCAAGACATAAATTGATTGAAATAATAAGAAAAAGGATGTGGTTAGGGGTGTGTTGTTGAAGAGGTATAGTGATGGGCAAAGATAATTGTGTTTTGCAGATCTATTTTTCCTGTGGCTTTTTGTTGTAACAAAATCAAGGCACTTTGAAAGTTGAAGGTACTTCTGGCAACTGTGCTGATGATGATGATGCACAACAGATATCAAACTTTATCTTGAATATCTTACCGGAATCAGAATCAGGTTTAATATCACCAGCATTATCATAAAGTTTATTGTTATGCGGCAGCAGTACATTGCAATACATAATAAAAAACTTAATTCCTTTAAGTTTTTATATGTATAATAGTTAAACAAGTAGTGCAAAAAGGAAAAAATGGTTAGTGTTCATGGGTACAATGTCCTTGTCAGAAATCAGATGGCAGAGGGGATGAAGCTATTCTTGAATTGTTGAGTGTGTACCTCCTTCCTAATGGTAGCAATAAGAAGAGACAGTAGTGGTCCATGTTTTGCACTTTGTTGCTTTCACCTTCTAGACCTCCCTTATTATGTAATGTAATGCAGTGTGTAGCACAGTGTAACGTATCCAAACCATTATGAAAATCCTGATTGGAACACACAGTAGATCAGTGGTTCCCAACCTGAGTCTATGGACCCTTTATTTAATGGTATTGAACCCCTGCATTAGATCTATGTTGGCATCTGAAGTGTACTTCAGATAGGGATATGACAGGGTGTGTGCCCAAAACTGCACACAATACTCCAAGTGTGGTCTCACGAGTACCTTATAGAGCCTCGATATCACATCTCTGCTCTTATATTCTATACCTCACTTTCTTCACCACCAACTCAACCTGGAGGTTAACCTTTAGGGTATCCTGCACAAGGACTCCCAAGTCTCTGCATTTTGAATTTTCTCCCCATCTAAATAATAATCTGCCCGTTTATTTCTTCCACCAAAATGCATGACCATACACTTTCCAATAATTGGTCAGAGTATCCAAGGAGGGGCAGAGAGCAGCCTTGTAACCACCATGGTGGTTGGTATAAACCAGGTCTAATGTGTTCTCATCTCCATTAGCAAAGTCAATATGTTTATAGAATTTAGGCAGGACTGTTTTTAAGTTAGTGTTGGAGTTGCAGGCAACAATAAAGAAACTATTTGGGTGTGTAGCTTGGAAGTCGCTGATGGCATCGCAGAGATCACACAGCACTTTACTAACATTAGCAACAGTGGATGGGTGGATGGGGCTAAATACAGCCACAATCACGATGACAGGGAACTCACCTGGTAAGTAGAAGGGCCTGCATTTCACCATTAAAAACTCTACCAGAGGCATACAGTGGGTTGTCATTACCGAAGTGTTCACACACCCGTTCTTATTGACGTAGATGCACAGTCCTCCTCTGCCGGTCTTACCAGAAGTCGCAGGATTTCTGTCCACCTTAAAGGAGATAAAACCCTCCAGCTGGATAGCCACTTCATGGAGCCACATTTCTGTCAGGATGAGCACGCAGCACTCCTTCATCTCACACTGATTTAGTCACAGATATAGGTAATCTAGTGATTGAATATTTGAAAGCAGAATCGATGGGAGAGCTGGCCTGTAAGGTTTCACCGCTACTCTTGCACAAACACCAGCATGCTTACTGCGATTCTTTTCTCCTGCGCACCGCTTCCATACCGTCTTCCCTGGGTGGCTGTAGCAGACGACGACACAGTGTGCAATAAGCCCATGCTATGCAGCTCCTTTGCTATCTACACTAGTGTGGTAGACCTGCAGTAATTGGTGTTCCTCATATCCAGCAGTGTCTTGTGATCATAAAAGAGATGGAAGGGCGAACAATTACACTATTAGTTGGAGCCAGACTGGCTGGTGTGATTGGGCACACCACCATCTTGATGATTGGATTAGAACATTTGGGAGAATAAAATTAGAGCATTCTCACTTCTGGCCAGGGATATTATGTACACCTGCATAGAGATCTTGTCTCCTTCTCCAAGACCAATGTTTATATTCTTTTGTTCTACACACAGCTGTTTATTCATTTCCATAGATGCTGCATGACCTGCTGAGTTTTTCCAGCATTTTGTGTGTGTTGCTCTGGATTTCCAGCATCTGCAAAATCTCTTGTGTTTAGTCTATTAATTAATAAATACAGGAAGGACTACTGGAGAAACTTCCATACTTCCATACTCAGAGTTCAGTAAAACATGGCACTTCTTACAACATCAAATGGTTGAGATGAGCATTATTGATTCATTTAAGAGTAAGTTAGTCAAGTATATAAGGAACACCACTTCCCCATGGTGGGTCTGTAACTTTCTTTTAACCACAAAAATGTGGGGAAGCCAAGTTATCGAATATAGAGGTGACTATGATGTTACATTGGGGTGTGGGGGAGATGAGGGCCTTGCCCCTAGAAAACTGTCCATATCATGATTTTCCATAATGCAAAATCACAACCATCTGCAAATGTGAGAGTTGAGAACCCCTTTTTCCACTAAAAGTTCATAAGAACAATTTTTCATCCTTTATTCCTGATTTTTGGTCATGATTTGTGCATTCCATAAGGATAAATTTCTGTTAGCCAATCTACCATGATGTGGATGAGTGGGTAGAGGTCGTAAGCATGGGTCAGTTGTATTTAAGAAGGAGAACAACATTAAAGGGATGCAAGGAGAGTACAGAAATATGGTATAGAGATTGGTTGAGATTGTTTTGAATGCTGGTGAAGACTTAAAGGGTTATCATATCCAAGTAATTTTTAAAAAATATATCAAATGTACTATTTCACATGCTCTTTAAAGCTTATATTTGTAGGTTGTTCAAAATTTCCATGTTATCAGCATTGACAGATCATCTCAGGTTGAAAACTGAATATATTTCATTGTCTGAGCAAAATGTACCTGGTAGTTTAAAATGAATGAACATTTGTAGAAGCAATTTACAATAGAGAAAAGATTGGGTGTGAAGTTAATTTAAAGCAAAGTCATTCACAGATTGGTATCTCTGCAAGTTATAGCACAATTTTGCAACTTATCGAGGAGATTTTACTTTATGTGCAGGACATTTAGTAAGTACGGTAGCTGTTTATATTCTGCAGCAGTAAAATATTAGCTATTCATGTTTGTTCACACCTTAATATTGATGTTAGGTAGTATTTATGAATCTGTTTAAGTAAAAAAAAATTTCTTGAGCTAATGAAATCTGAAAGGTCACAGCCTTAATTTTCAAAATATTTCAACTTCTCTTTCCTTCATTCTGACCAATTTACTCTTGTAAAATATTGTACATTTAATTGAGTGAAGCGTTGTTATTTCTAAATCCCTTCTGATTAAGTCAAGAAATGTTTAAATTTTTTAAATGTATAAGCCGTTCCCTGAACAGCTGTTGGCACTCTTGCACAATTTCTGTCAAGAAAATGTTATTTATGATTTAGCACAGCTTGCTAGCAATTAATTGTCCATTCTAAAGGGAAGCTTATCTCATGGTTGCTATTTGCCGGCGTATTTCTTACCTTAGGCTCAGACTAAATCAGGGATTGCTGGGTGACATGGCTCAAAGTGCTGGAAGGGTGCATTCCGCGCCTTATCTCAATAAATAAATAGACAGGTAGATAGCTAAAATGAATAGGATATTGTCATTAGAATGTTGCGGATAGACTAGCTTGGATTTTAATTGATAAGGGAGACGAGGAAGAAAGAAGGTACAATAAATGAAAATTTCCATTGCCAGCAGTAGGCTGAGATCTGGATAAATTCAATTCCTGGAAACTATGAGTTTGTCTCATTAGCAGTTTGCCGGAAAAGATTGGAAGGTAAGCAGAACCATTACCAGAAGGTAAATGGGACCATTATCAGTAAGGTGGGGCCCTGGAGAGGAGAGAGTTGGTTTTAAGAGGATCTTTGGAAAATTAGAGCTTGGAACTTGGGAATTCTAGCCTTTCCAGAAATGTCCATAGAAGCATTTTTGCTGTAATGGATCCACAAGAAAAATATATGTTTAAACTTCTTCAGGTCCAATACGCTCTTGCTACCATCTTCACAATAGGAAACACATTCATAGAAACATAGAAAACCTACAGCACAATACAGGCCCTCTGGCCCACAAAGCTGTGCCAAACATGTCCTTATCTGAGAAATTACTTAGGGTTCTCCTTAGCCCTCTATTTTTCTGAGCTCCATATACCTGTCCAGGAATCTCTTAAAAGACACTACCATTTCTGCCTCCACCACCATCACCAGCAGCCCATTCCATGCACTCGCCACTCTCTGCATAAGAAACTTACCCCTGATATCTCCTCTGAACCTACTTCCAAGCACCTTAAAACTGTGCCCTCTCATGCTAGCCATTTCCGCCCTGGGAAAAAGCCTCTGACTATCCACATGATCAATGCCTCTCATCATGTTATACGCCTCTATCAGGTCACCTCTCATCCTCCGTCACTCCAAGGAAAAAAGACCGAGTTCACTCAACCATTCATAATATTATTTGATTTGTAGCTATGTGTTGATGATCTTGTTGGAAACTGACTTGTGCATTTAAATCAAATGCCTTTCTTCTAACTCAGGAGATTCTTCAGGTGGTGGAATTCCATTGTTCACACACAGTGCTGGAGGAACTCAGCCGGTTGGGCAGCATCTATGGAGAGGAATGAACAGATGATCTTTCAGACTAGACTGTTCATCCGGTCCTTTTTATCTAACCAAACCAGTAGAGCAAGTGCATAATTTTCATTATTCTTTCAAATCAAGACAATTATGTACTTATTCTATATAAGTTTGGATAGGAGTAGTGTGAATGAAATACCAGCATTTAAAATGTATACCTGACAGAAACATTCTTAAGTACAAGAGAAACACAAACAAAATGCTGAAGGAACTGAGCAGGTCAGATAGCATCCATGGAAAAGAACAAACTGTCGACAATTCAAGCCTAGACCCATCTTCAGGACTAATTACAACGGATGCCAGATTTGCCCTTTGAGTTATTACCCACAATGGAAGGTCCTAAAAAATTAGCTGAAGTGCAAAGTGATTATGTGAGTTTTTTGGGTCGAATTGTACTGCTGCTCCAGAAATTCAATCAAGCTCTTAGTTGGAAATTATATATATACACACAGATACACATATTTTGATGAGCTTATATAATTTCTCTTGGATCATTTATTTAATGTATTGTCTGGAGAAATTAAGTGATGGTGATGCAAGCCCTTATTGATCCCTCAGAACCAAATCAAGTTGTTCAGAATGTTCCGAACTCTGCAGATGTGAGTTGCAAGTACCATCACCAACATGATTGTTTTCTAACACATGGTATTTGCCCTGATTTCAAACTGCATCACCCCGCCCACACCTTTTATAAACCACAGTCATCACTCAACTCTTAGTTACACTGCCCAGGACCTCCTGAACCTGGACCTAGACTAAGACCTGGAATTTCATTGTGTTTTCAGTATCAGAAATCAAAGGAAATGTCCTTCCTTGCAAAAAAAAACATGATTTGGTGAGGCTAGATGCCTTGAGATATGAGTGCTATTGAGATTTCAGTATATCAGTGACCATCATACAAATGGTTATTGGCATGCTGGATGATAGCTGGTTATTGTGTGTGGAGGGAATTCTAGCCAGACAATGTTATACATTCCATGCTGATACAGAAAAGAAAATAATGGAAAATAAAGAAAATGATAATAAAATAACTTTATGTATATTCTTTCCATCTTGTACAGCAAATTTGTAGTGAAACAAATTTCCAATGAAATGACATACTCAATTGCGTTCTGCATTTATTACATCCGTGGATGATATGATTAATAACATGCTCTTAGCAATGAAACATGTGCTAACCATTTTACAGCACATAAAAGATTTGTTTCTGATGTCCAGTACTTTCCTAATTTTTCATTAGGAAAATATACTGTATCATATGTTAATCTCAAGAATGGACCGTGCTTACATCATATGCTTTTCCTTGAATGTCTGAAACCTATTTCTTCCTGCTTTTGTTAACAAGCACCGCAAGCAAGGGAAAATCTGCAGATGCTGGAAATCCAAAGTAGCACACACAAAATGCTGGAGGAACTCAGCAGACCAGGCAGCATCTATGGAAAAGAATAAGTAGTTAACATTTCAGACCGAGACCCTTCATCAATCCTGATGAAGGGTTTCAGACCAAAGCATCAACTGTTTACTCTTTCTATAGATGCTGCCTGGCCTGCTGAGTTCCTCCAGCATTTTGTGTGCATTACATTGATTTCCATCATCTGCAGTTTTTTTCGTTTGTGCAAAACACAATTTTCATTGCTCTGAAAATGATACCTAACTACAATTTTATTTAGAGTCATTTACCTTACCTATAAAAATGCTAAAGTTTTGGTTGTTTTGTTTTATTAAGCGATAAATTAACAATTTTAGTGTATTTTATTGGATTGGTATCTAGTGTCCTGATTAAGGGTCTCGACCTGAAATGTTTTTTTTCCATAGATGCACCTGGCCTGCTGAGTTCCTCCAGCAATTTGTGTGTGTTGTTTTGTTAACATGCACTGCAGTTTTTGCCTATGCTGTAGTAAGCATGTATAAATTTCTATTCTATTTGTTATTCAGTACTTCAAATTTTGTTATCTACATCATGCAAATTATATTAATGCAGGGAAAATAATCTCAACATTTAACGGTCTCTATAACTTTTAGAATATAACTAAAGCCTTGTCTGTCTTTTAATTATTCTTTCCAATTAACTTATGTTGTAGGGTCATTTACTTGAGGGAACTTGGTAGGATCACATCTGAAATTTTCTAATATGTGCTCCCAGCAGGCTTGACAATGACATGCCTGCAGATGGCCACGCTTTCCTTTGCCAGAAAATTCACTGACCAAAATGTGGTTCTGTGGCGACCCACTTACTAGCACACAAGGTTGTGAAGTTCGAATAAACTTAACTTTGACTGCAGTTTACCAACTCCATGTCGTTATTTTAGCGCTGCGTGTAGCACTCCGCTACAGTCTTAGGACGTAGTTACTCTGCTTTGTTTGCATCAAGGAAAAGCTATTAATGCAGCATTACTTCTCTCGATAATGACATTTTTAAAAGTTTGTTAATACAGTGTGTAGTTTAAAATAAAAATCTATATCAGAAACAGTGAACATTACTGTAAAGCACTACTTCAATTACTTGCAAATGCCAGAATGTGACCACACAGCTGTGACCTCATTAGCCAGGCATTAAAAGGATATGCACACACTACCTGCATCTTTCTGACTACATAGACTTTGCACAATGGCCAGAAGTCATGTTGCTAGTTATAGAGAGAAGTATTACGTTTTGTAACTCCAAAGCACTAAACTAATTGAAAGGAGACATGAAGCTGGGAATGTGTGTCTTTGTTTCAGTTTTACTTTATATGAGGCATGTGTGTATGATGTGGTGGTGTGATGATGTATGCCATTCATGTACTTTTACATATAACCTGTAATGAATTATTTAAATGAATGAGATTACGTAAACAATATATTTACAAGCAACATACACAAAATGCTGGAGGAGCTCTGCATGTCAGGCAGCATTTAAGGAAAAAAGTACAGTTGGTGTTTCGGGCCAAAACCCTTTGGCAGGACTGGAGAAAAAAAGCTGGGGAGTAGATTTGAAAGGTGGGGGGAGGGGAGAGGGAAAAAAAACTCCAGGCAATCGGTGAAACTTGGAGGGGGACAGATGAAGCAAAGAGCTAGGAAGTTGATTGGTGAAAGAGGCGAAAGGCCATGGTGGTTGTAGGAGTTGATTCTGGGGCCTTGGGAAGTCGTTCTGACACCTCTCATCACCTTTCTTCTGGACATGTTGGCATCCCAAACAGTGCATAGCAAGCTGCTCGTTCTGTTGATCTATCCCAGACCACAAGACAAAACTTTGGGCCAATGTTTTCATTTTTACCATGCCTAGATGACCAGCATGTAGCTTCTCCAACACTTTAGCTCTCAGCTTGGATGGTACAACAATTCTCAATCCCCACATAAGGCAACCTCTGTCAAGTGGTAAATATGGGGGAAGTGAGATTTCTGCTGCACAATCTAGCCATTCTAGGTGGCCATGTAGACCTGAGATAGCATGGGGTCCTTTCCTTCAAGGAGAATACTACAAGAGGGTGTCCTCTTTTGTAAATTCTTCAGGTATTATTTTCTCCAAAGGTAAATGGGACAATTTATCAACATTTCTGTGATTAGGTATCCTCTTGAATTTGATATTGTAATTAATTTGATATTGTAATTGTGTTCTCCAGGAGAGAACCAGAGCCCAGTTCTGTATTTGTGCTGCTGCTGTTAGTGGAATAGCCTTCTGTGAATTGAAAATTAGTGATATTAGTGAATAATGATCAGTAATGAAGGTAAACACTCTCCCAGTGCTGATCAGAATGTTTTACTCCCCAAACCAGACTCAAGGCCTCTCTATCAACCTGTATATAATTTTTCTCTGCAGCAGTAAGAGAACATGATGCAAAGGCTATGGTGACATGACTGAACCTATACCATAGGGTGAGACATCACATGCAAGCTTCACTGGACGATGTGGATCATAATGTGTGAATATAGTGTCTGATGTCATAATTTCCTATACGTTTTTCAAAGCTATCTCATACTATTTTGTCCATTACCATTCTTCCCGATCTGTAGTAATGAGTTCAAGGGATAGAACACAGTAGCCAGGTTTGGTAGGATCAGGTTATAGTAATTAACAAATGGACTGTAACTTGACACACCATTTGGTCTTAGGGCATCATCGGCTGCTTGAATTTTCTCAGCACACTTGCATAATCCTTGAGCATCAGTGGCTTGACCACAGTAAGTGATGCTTGGTTTAAACAGTTCACACATGTTACATTGTGCTCTGAGCCCATAATCTTCTAATCGTTTTAACAATGTATTGAAATTTTGGAGCTGTTCATTGTCATCCTTACTTGTAACAATAATGTCATCCTCATTGCCTGGGCAGCCATACAGCACCTGGTCCATTGTTTTCTGCCAGAGTGCAGGTGCAGATGCTTCTCTAAAAATAAGTCTATTATAGTGATAAAGCTCTTTTTGAGTGTTTATGGTGAGAAACACTTTGGATTATTCTTCCATCTCCATCTGTAAGTAGGCCTCAGCTAAATCCACTTTGCTGAAGTGTTTTCCGCCAGAAATATTTACAAAGATATCCTCTATACTGTGCAGGGCATACTTTTAGTATTGGATTGATGATGACCTTAAAATCACCACAGATCATGGTAAACCCATTCTTCTTGGCTAACGGTACCACTGACATTGCCTATGGGCTCAGATCAACTTTGGAAAGAATTTATTTTGCTTCCATGCGATCTAACTCACTGGCTACTTTATCACAGATGGTATAATGAACCAGATGGCATTTTCATTTAACACAATTTTACCCTGATATGTTAGAGTTTTCCAATATCATCCTTGAACACTGCTGTGACATCATCCAATACCTTGTTTAATTTGCTTTCAGTTGATTCAGTTGAATGAGCAAGTGCAACAGGCAGTAAAGTGAATGAGCAAGTGCAACAGGCAGTAAAGAGGGCAAATGGAATGTTGGCCTTTGTTACAAGGGGAATTGAATACAAGAGCAAGGATGTCTTTTGCATTTGTACAGGGCCCTGGTGAGACCACACCTGGAATATTGTGTACAGTTTTGGTCTCCAGGTTTAAGGAAGGACATTCTGGCAATTGAGGAAGTGCAGCGTAGATTCACTAGGTTGATTCCTGGGATGGCAGGGCTGTCTTACGCAGAGAGATTGGAGAGATTGGGCTTGTACACGCTGGAATTGAGGAGATTGAGAGGGGATCTGATTGAAACGTTTAAGATAATTAAAGGATTTGATAGGATTGAGGCAGGAAATATGTTCCAGATGTTGGGAGAGTCCAGTACCAGAGGGCATGGATTGAGAATAAGAGGTCGGTTATTTAAAACAGAGTTGAGGAAGAGCTTCTTCTCCCAGAGAGTTGTGGAGGTGTGGAATGCACTGCCTCGGAAGACGGTGGAGGCCAATTCTCTGGATGCTTTCAAGAAGGAGCTGGATAGATATCTGATGGATAGGGGAATCAAGGGATATGGGGACAAGGCAGGGACTGGGTATTGATAGTGAATGATCAGCCATGATCTCAGAATGGCGGTGCAGACTCGAGGGGCCGAATGGTCTACTTCTGCACCTATTGTCTATTGTCTATTGATTCTCTTGCAGGGAGATGTGGTATGCAGTGGTGGATGGATCTCCAATCAAGTTGTACTTGTCTCAGCCACTCAGACACTGCAGTGCTGGCTCTTCTTTTCACTACATACAAGCCCAATGTGGCTTTTTGGTTGTTGTATTTCACTATTATGAATGTCATTCCCACAGGAGTTATTTTTTTCTCCAGTATCAGTTCTTAGATATCAGCCTTCAGTTCACTTTCTTTGAAATGCCATTCAAACTGATTTTGTCGAATAAGTAAAGCAACCGAGCCAGTGCCCAATTCCATTTTAATTAATTTGCCATTCCCTTCTGGTGTAAGCTATATTGCTTATTTAATGTTAGTTTTCTCAATGTAAATCTCACGGCTGCTCAGTCCTACGCCACTCTCATGAGATATTTCATCAACAACATGCAGATTTGTGCTCTTTTTGAATCTGCATCTTGACTTTTTATTTTTTTCTATTCCCTGTACAGTCCACTTATTTTGCCTGCCCAACACTCTTTGTATGTGTCCGACTTTATTACATTTTCTGCAAGTTTCACCTTTAAACCTGCATTGGTCTGGTGTATGTGAGCCCCTGCCACAACAGTAACACAATTTGTTCATCTAGGCTGGGTTCTGTTTAGACATTAAAATTTTTTTGTCACTCACTTTCAATCCTGACTGGAACTCAATTGCATCTGCTGTTTCAATTGATACAGCAATTTCAGCTATTTTTCTAAATGTGAGTTGTGCTTCAGTTAAGAGCAGTTTTGAATGCTTTCTTGTAAGATTCCACAAACTAAACAATTTCTCAGTGCACCATTAAGCCCATTACTGAGCTGATAGCGATCAGGCAATTTCTTCAATTCAGCCACATGCACTGAAATAAACTATCTTTCCTTTTGGTTCTGCTTATAGAAACCTAAGCATTTTGCAATTAACAGTGGTCTCGGTTCTAAATATTCCTGCATTACTTTCATAATATCTGCAAAGCTAATGTCGGCTGGTTAGGTGGAGCAGTAAAACTGTATGCTCTTCCACCAATTGCAGCAAAGCTGACATTTGTTTTTCTTTGCAATGCACAAAATATGCTGGAGAAACTCAGCAGCCAAGGCAGCATCTATGAAAAAGAGTAAACAGGTGATGTAATGGCTGAGACCCTTTGTCAAGACAGGAGAGAAAAGATGAGAAGTCAGAGTAAGAAGGTGGGGGAAGGGAGGTCCAGGAACAGACCCTTCAGTCCACCAGGATTTTACCACCCATGATGCCAATATAAATTGCATTTCTGTTTGCATGTGATCTTTCTCTCCCCCGCCCCTGCCTGTTCATGTGCTTGTCTAAAAGTCTCTTAAATATTGCTATGCAATTGGTTTCCACCACTTTCCTGGCAGTGCATTCCAGACACTTGTCACATGAAGAAGGGTCTTTGACCAAAATGTCAACTATTTATTCATTGCCATAGATGCTGCCTGACCTGCTAAGTTCCTCCAGCATTCTGTGTGTGTTGTTTTGCATTTTCAGCATCTGCAGACTTTTTCATGTTTATAGTTGGCTGGGTAAATCTCCTTTAAACTAAACTAACTCTCCCACCCCCCCACCGCCTTTAAGTCTATGTCCTCTGACATTTGACATTTCTACCCTGGGAAAAATCTACCCATGCTTCTTACTATCTTTGTATATTTCTATCAGGTTGCCACTCAGCAATCAACATCCCAACCACTCTTTATTGCTAATGCTTTCTAATCCAGTCAATATCCTAGACAACCTCTGTACCCTCTCCAAAGCCTTTAAACTGTTCCTGTAATCCAGCGGTCAAACTGCTCACACTACTCGAAATGTGGCCTAACTGAAGTTTTATGGAGTTGCAGTATGACTTCCTGACTTCTGCACCCAAAAAATAAATGGATTTACCAATTTACTTAATGCCCTGACTGATGAAGTCTGGTTGACAGTACCCTCAAATACACCTCATCTACTTCCTTAGTTTTGCTCCCAATCTGTCTCCTCACAGCCAGAGCAAGGATAGGTTTCCTCTGTTTCTTGCCTTCCATCTCACTAGCCTCTGCATTTTTAATGTATCATCTTTTGAAATTTCCATCACCTGCAACAGGATTCCACCATCTAGCACATCTTCTCCTCCCTTCCCCTTCAGGAATTCCAAAGGAATTGTTTGATGTGTGACTCCCTGTTCTGTTCTTTCATCTCTCGTAACTATCCTTTCTCAAGACACTTCCCTGAGCAATCAAAGGTAATGCACTCCTTATCTTTCACGTTGTTCCTTTCCACCATCTAGGAATCTAAGCAAGCTTTCCAGATGACATAGCACTAAACTTGTACTTCCAAACTACAATATTGCATTCAGTGCTTATCATGTGGACTGCCAATATTGGTGGAGAAACCAAACGCTGATTTGAAGGCAATCTTGTGGGATATCACGGTTCCAATGATATCTCACTCTAATTCTCCATTCCATCTCATTCCATTTAGACTGATTTGTCTGAGAACCCCTACGCTCTTCTAATGTAAGTTTAAAGAACACATAAATGTCCCTTTGGACACACTGCAGTCTTAAGGACTTAATACTGAATTCATTAATTTCAGTTAAGTCTGTCTACCAATTTTTGTCCTATTTTCTAGCCTTGTCTGGGTTCCAAAGGCTGATAATACTCAATTATCTGAGCAACACATGATGTGCACACCATTGAATGGTCAGTACCGTCCAATGGATTTAATAAGGACACATACCCCTGGTCTCGCTAAACATATCAAGTTCTATTCTATGGCGTCTAGCTCTCATGCACTATCCTTTTTTGTGCACCCAAGTCTGCTTCCCCAAATTACAAATAACACTTCTTGGTATCTTGCAAGAAGCTGATGTATCAAGGCCACAGGTTCATCGTAAGCATTATTTGCCAAGAATGAAACCAGCAGCACAGGGGAAGTGCTATGATATAGTGTTTCAAAGCCCATGTGAAAATGCATAAAAATGACATGGCGTAAACGGTGAATAGATTTTGATTTACTGTATCTGGAAGTATCCTTTACAACTTGTATATTTGAATCCAATAAAGTCTTCACTGATTCATTTGTACAGTTCTTCCTGAGTGATGCTTTTTCATTCAGCTGTTGAGATTTGCCTTAGTCAGATGGAAATCTGACCAAAAAACTTCAGAATGAAATCTTAACCCTTTTTTCCCTTTCCACTGTTGTTGCCTAACCTGCTGAGTGCTTCTAACAGTTCTCGTTTTGTATTTTAGATTGTGCTTCAGCTTTTCATCCTCAGATCCTTACCCGTACTTAACAAAAGTTAACTGACATCTTTGGAGTGGTGTTGCATCTGTCCCTACAAAGCACAAAATGAATGCTTCTGTAAATAGATGCAAATTGCACACTTTTGTCATCAACTGCAAAACATAAAGCCCCCTTTCTTCTCTGATGTTTTCTCAAGTCAAGTCAACTTTTATTGTCATTTCGACCATAACTGCTGGTACAGTGCATAGTAAAAATGAGACAACATTTTTCAGGACCATGGTGTTACATGACACAGTACAAAGAACTAGACTGAACTACATAATAAAAAAAAACACAGAGAAAGCTACACTAGACTACAAACCTACCCAGGACTGCATAAAGTGCACCAAAACATTGCAGGCATTACAATAAATAATAAACAGGACAGTAGGGCAAGGTGTCAGTCCAGGCTTCGGGTATTGAGGAGTCTCATAGCTTGGGGGAAGAAACTGTTACATAGTCTGGTTGTGAGAGCCCGAATGCTTCAGAGCCTTTTCCTAGATGGCAGGAGGGAGAAGAGATTGTATGAGGAGTGCATGGGGTCCTTCATAATGATGTTTCCTTTGCGGATGCAGCATGTAGTGTAAATGTCTGTGATGACAGGAAGAAAGACCCCGATGATCTCAGCTGACCTCACTATCTGCTGCAGGGTCTTTCTCTGTCTGTTTTTGAAGATGAGATTAATAGGATTATTTAAAGGAGAAAATGAGGCCACATATTTGAAGGCCATCTGTGTCACCATGTCATGAAACCAAATTGACTTCCAAAGCTACATCGAGGAGTTTTAAGTCAGAACATTCAATGCTGTCAGTGGTAGCCTCCTTGAATTGAGCTCCCTTACACCACATTAATTTAGCATTAGCAAAAATAGTGAGCATTTGCAATTTGATTAATTAATAGTGACTTACCAAACACTGTATTTCCTCAGAAATCTAACAGGGCTACAGATGCCCTGGGAAATGTGAGCATTGTCTTAATTTTACAATCGCTGCAGGATGCCATGTCTTCCCGTCCCGCTGTCTGAAAAGTATCTCTTCTTCAAAACCTAATTTTCAGATAAGAATCTTTCACAGCAGCTAAATAAACCAATAAACAAGTCAGCATTTTATTCTGGATTTATTAAATTTTATTAAAGATGAGGGGTGAAGCATTCTTATTTCTAAAAGTAGGAAATTCTCTCAAATTTTTAATTCCCATGGTATTCCACACATATATTGAAAAATATGATCTGATATTGCCAGTCTGTATTGCATTTGACTTAATGTATCTTTCCATGTCACTTTTCTGGTTCTGTGAATCTTTTTGCTTCATTTGCTGACTTCTGTTTATCTTCTTTTACTTTTCATCTTTTTTTTCTTGCCTCTGTATCTTCAAATAGGAAATGGTTTCATGAAATAGTGTGAGTGCATGGGTATGGCAACTGCTTTGCACATAACCACTGGAAACCACAGACACTTGTGTACACAAGTCACTATATCATGGAAACCAGCCTCCCTTTCATGGACTCTGTACTTCTCACTGCCTCAGTAAAGGGGCAACATGATCAAAGACACCTCTCACCACAGACTTTCTCTCTTCTCCCCTCTCCCATTGGGCAGAAGATACAAAAGCCCGAAATCATGTACAGTCAACCCTCCTTATCCGTGGGGGATTGGTTCCGGGACCCCTCGCCGATGCTTAAGTCCCTTATTTAACCTGTCTCAGTGCTCTTGGACTTTAGGACCCGGGGGAGCTCTGGACCCGTCGCCCACGGCTGCTGCTGAATCCACAGTGGTTCTGTTCCGTTGATGGAAAACAATCACAATTGAAAATAAAGTGGAAATAATAAAGCAATCGGAAAGAGGTGAAATGCCATCGGTCATTGGAAAACGTTAGACTACAGTCGGTCAACGATCGGAACAATTTTAAAGGATAATGTGAGAATAATGGAGCATGTGTAAGCCCAGCCCCGATGAAAGCTACAATTATTTCAAAGCAATACAGTGGTTTAATTATTGAAATACATAGGTTTCTTAAGTGTTTTATATGCATAGAAAGGTAAAATATATACTATATACTAAGACAAGCATTTGACTGACGCTAAATAATACCGGATGTACCTGTTCCAACTTACATACAAATCCGACTTAAAGACTGCCTGTACTTTGAATCATCTCTAGATTACTTTATAGTACTTAATACAATGTAAATAGTTGTTATACTGTATTGTTTAGGGAATAATGACAAGAAAAAAAGGTCTGTAGATGCTCAAACAACGAGTGCTGGAGAGAGAACTTCCGGGTTTTCCCGATCCGCGATTGGTTGAATCCACACATGCAGAACCTGCAGATAATGAGGGTCGAGTGTACCACCAGGCTCGATGAAAAAAGCAACTAATGAGAGCCACCGATCACATTTCCTAGTGGTAGATATGTAAAACTAACTCTTCTGCACAGCTGATTTTCCCTTCCTGGTATCTCTCTATTTTTAATCACTCTCTCTTTTATTAACATTGAATGTCTTTTGCATCATCCCTTGCTTTTCACATTCTCTCCTGTCCTTTGCTGCCAGTTCCCTTTTACTTCCAATCATCTGCCCATTACTGCCTCTCCTCATTCCTGATATACATGTTTGCATCATTCCCAGTTTTCTGCTTCGTCTCGCATACTTGCTATTCATATGGTTCAAGTGGTTCTGTTTATTATCATAGAATGTACATAGTGCCTATAAAAAGTATTCATCTCCTTTGGAAGTTTTCATGTTTTATTTACAGTGTTGAATAACAATGGATTTAATTTAGCTTTTTTGAAACTGATCAACAGAAAAACATCCTTTCTCATGTCAAAGTGAAAACAACAACAAAGTGAGCTAAATTGATAACAAATATAAAATACAAAATAATTGATTGCATAAGTATTCACCCCTTTAATATGATACACCAAATCATCACTGGTGCAGCCAATTGTTTTAGCAGTCACGTAATTAGTTAGATGGACATCTGTTTTTAGAGACCTGTGTGCAGTCAAGGGGCTTCTATTGATTGTAGTAAAAATACACCTGTATCTGGAAGGTCCAGCTGCTGGTGAGTCAATATCCTGGCAAAAACCACACCTTGAAGACAAAGGCAAACTCCAGGTAACTTTGTGAAAAGGTTATTGAAAAGCACAAGTCAAGAGATGGATGCAAGAAAATTTCCAAGTCACTTTAAGAGTACAGTTCAGACAACCATCAAAAAATAAAAAGTATATGGCATAGCTGTAAATCTGCCTAGAGCAGGCCGTACTCAAAAAGTGAGTGACCTTGCAAGAAAGGGACTAGTGAGGGAGGCCACTAAGAGACCTATGATAACTCTGGAGGAGCTATAAACTTCCATGGCTGAAATGGGAGAGACTGTACATATAACAACTATTGCTCAGTCACAGCTTTATGGGAGAGAAGAGGCAAAGAGAAAAGCCACTGTTGAAAAAAACTCACATGAAGTCTTGGCTAGAGCTTGCCAGAAAGGCATGTGGGAGCCTCTGAAGTCAGTTGAAAGAAGGTTCTGTGGTCTGATTAAACCAAAATTGAGATTTAGGTCCATCAGACTAAACGCTGTGTTTAGCATAAAAACATCTCATATAATCAAAAACACACCATCCCTACCATGAAGCATGATGGTGGCTGCATTATGCTGTGTGGATGCTTCACTGCAGCAGGCCTTGGAGGTCTTGTGAGGGCAGAGGGGAAAACAAATAGAACAAAGATAAGGAAGATCCTGCAGGAGAACTGCAATTTAGGAGAATATTTGTTTTCCAGTAAGACAAAGACCCCAAGCATAAAACTAAAGCTACACAGGAATGGCTTAAAAACAACAAATTAATGACCTAGAGTGGCTAAGTCAGAGTCCAGCCCTCAATCCAATTGGGAATTTGTGGCTGGGCTGGAAAAGAGCTGTTCACTCATGATCCCCATGCAATCTGACAGAGCTTGAGCTGTTTTGTAAAGACGAATGGGGAAAAATTGGAGTGTCCTGAAGTGTAAAGCTGATGGAGACCTATCCACACAGACTGCCAAATTGCTGCCAAAGTTGCATCTACTGATATGAAGGAGGTGAATACTTATGCAATCAATTATTTTGTGTTTTATATTTGTCATCAATTTAGATCACTTTGTAGAAATCTGTTTTCACTTTGACACAGAAGAGTCTTTTTCTGACAGATAGACAGACATTATTGATCCCGAGTGAAATTGGGTTTTGTTACAGTTGCACCAACCAAGAATAGTGTAGAAATATAGCAATATAAAACCATAAATAGTTAAATAATAATAACTAAATTATTCCAAGTGGAAATAAATCCAGGACCAGCCTATTGGCTCAGGGTGTCTGACAATCTGAGGGAGGAGTTGTAAAGTTTGATGGCCACAGGCAGGAATGACTTGCTATGACACTCAGTGTTACATCTCGGTGGAATGAGACCCTGGCTGGATGTATTCCTGTGTCTAACCAGTACATTATGGAGTGGATGGGAAACAATTGTCCAAGATGGCATGCAACTTGGACAGCATCCTCTTTTCAGATACCACCGTCAGAGAGTCCAGTTCCACCCCCACAACATCACTGGCCTTATGAATGAGTTTGTTGATTCTGTTGGTGTCTGCTACCCTCAGCCTGCTGCCCCAGCACACAACAGCAAACATGATAGCACTGGTCACCACAGACTCGTAGAACATCCTCAGCATTGTCCGGCAGATGTTAAAGGACCTCAGTCTCCTCAGGAAGTAGACACAGCTCTGACTCTTCTTGTAGACAGTCTCAGTGTTCTTTGACCAGTCCAGTTTATTGTCAATTCGTATCCCCAGATATTTGTAATCCTCCACCATGTCCACACTGATCAGTTTCTGTTGATCAGTGTCAAAAAAAAGCCAAATTAAATCCACTGTGTCAAACAATAAAACATGTAAACTTCCGGGGAGGGGGGAATGCTTTTTATAGACTCTGTAAGTCACCTGGACCAGATGGTGTACACCCCAGGGTTCTGGAAGAGCTGGCTGAAGTGATCATATCCATCCCATTGTAAGAGACACTGAGGAGGGCTCTATCATTGGCGAATGGTAATTTCTACTCCTCCTCTCTGTTCCAATGTGCTTATCAATGGGTCCATCGCAAGATCATTACCATTCAGTGCCCCAAATAGTCTTTCCAGGTGAGGTGACACTTCACCTGTGAATTAGTTGGAGTCCTATACTATAACTGGTGCTCCTGGTGTGGCCTCCTGTACATCGGTAAGACCCAACTTAGATTGGGAGACTGCTTCACCAAGCACCTATACTCTGTCCACCAGAAAAAGTGGGATCTCCCAGTGGCCACCCATTTTACTTCCGGTTCTCATTCCTATTTTGATATGTCTATCCATGGCCTCCTCTATTGTCACGATAAGGCCACACTCAGGATGGAGGAATAACATTGATTTCTCACACTAGTGGTAGTGGCTCCCCAGCTTCTTCTTCTCCATTCCCCATCCCCTTTTCCCCCTCTCACCTTATCTCCTTGCCTGCTGATCGCCTCCCTCTGGTGGCCCTCCCCCATTTTTTTCTTCCATGGCCTTCTGTTCTCAATTATCAAAATCCCCCTTCTCCTGCTCTGTATCTCTTTCATCCCTCCTTCCAGTTTCACCTATTACCTTCTGTTTCTCTCTCCCCTCCCCCATCTTTTAAATCAACTCCTCATCTTTTTTTCTCCAGTGCTGCCAAAGAAACGTCGACTGTACTTGTTTTCATAGATGCTGCCTGGCCTGCTGAATTCCTCCAGCATTTTGCGTGTGTTGTTTGGATTTCCAGCATCTGCAGATTTTCTCTTGTTTGTGAAGAGATCGTAGATGTATTAGTAATGATCTTTCAAGAATCACTAGATTCTGGAATTGTTCCGCAAGAATGGAAAATAGCTATTGTCACTCCACTCTTCAAGAACTGAGGGATAGGAAAAAGGAAACTATAGGCCAGTTAATCAGACCTTAGTAGTTGGGAAGATGTTTGAGTCAATTATTAAGGATGAGGTCTCAGGGTACGTAGATGCACGTGTTCAAATAGGCTGTAGTCAGCATGATTTTCTCAAGGGGAAGTCTTGTCTGACAAATCTGTTGGAATTCTTAAAGAAATAACAAGGATAGAGAAAGGGTAATCAATTGATTTTGTATACTTGGATCTTCAGAAGACTTTTGACAAGGTACCACACATGAAGCTGTTCAACAAGCTACAAGCCCATAGTATTACAGGAAAGATTCTAGTATGGATAAAGCAGTGGCTGACTGGCAAGAGGCAAAGAGTGGAAATAAAGGGAGCCTTTTGTGGCTGGCTGCCGGTAACTAGTGGTGTTCCACAGGGTTCTGTATTGGGACGAATTCTTTTTACGTTATGTGTCATTGATTTGGATGCCAGAATTGATGGCTGTGTTGCAAGGTTTGCAGATGTTTTGTAGATACATAGGTGGAGGTGCAGTTTGTTTTGAGGAAGTACAGATGGTACAGAAGGACTTAGACAGGTTAGAAATGGAAGATGGAATCCAATGTCAGGAAATATATGGCCATGTACTTAGGTAGAAGAATTGAAAAGGTTATCTGTTTTTTAAATGGATAGAAAATACATAATACTGAGGTGCCAAGGGGCTTGGGGGTCCTTGTGCAGTATTCCCTAAAGGTAAATATGCAGGTTGAGCCTATAGTGAGAAGGCAAATGAAATGTTAGCATTCATTTCAAGAGCACTGGAATCTAAGTGCAAGGAAGTAATGTTGAAACTTTATAAAGCACTGGTGAGGCCTCACTTGGAGTAATTTGAGCAGTTTTGGGTCCTTATCTTAGAAAGGATGTGCTGAAACTGGAGAGGGTTCAAAGGAGGTTCACGAAAATGATTCCAGGATTGAATGGCTTGTCATATGAAGAGCATTTTAATCTAGGTTTTTAATCATTAGAATTCAGAAAAATGAAGGGAGACCTCATTGAAACCTATCAAATGGTGAAAGGCCTCAATTGGCTAGATGTGGAGAGGATGTTTCCTATGATGGGAGAGTCTATGACAGAGGTCACAGCCTCAGAATAGAGGAGTGTCTTGTTGGAACGGAGATGAGGATTTTCTTTAGCCAGAGGGTGGTGAATCTGTGGAATTCTTTGCTACAGACAGCTGTCTTTATGTATATATAAGGCAGAGGTTGTTAGATTCTTGATTGTTTCGGACATGGTGATATGGAGAGAAAGCAGGAGATTGGGACTGAGAGGAAAACTGGATCAGTCATGATGAAATGGTGATGCAGAGTCAATGGCCTAATTCTGCTCCTATATCTTATTGTCCTATACACTGACTTGTCTGTGTTTTTTTGTATTAATATTCAGAGCAGTTGGCATACCAAACTGTTCTGTATCCAGATAGGATGCTTTCTGTGGTGCATCATTCAAATTTAGTGAGGCTGGATGGACTTATTGCCAATTTTTTTATAGCCTTCTGAGGAAATAGGTACATTGTTGAACTTTCTTGAACGTGACATCAATGTGGCCTGAATAGGATGGTCTGTCATTGATGGTCACTCCTAGGAACTTGAAGCTTGCAACTTCCTTAATCTCCATATTGTTGTTATAAAGAGGAGAATATGTATTGCCTCCCTTGCAGAAGTCAGTGATCCGTCTTTTGTTTTGCTGACATTGAGGGAAAGGTTGTCGTCATGGCACCATGTGGCTAAGCTCTCTATTTCCTTCCTGTACTCTGACTCATCATTATTTGAGAAATGGCCCAGTATGGAGGCATCATTAGACTTGCATATGGAGTTAGAGCAGTATCTGGTCATGCAGTGTTGAGTCTACAGGGTGTAAAGTAAGAGACTCAGGGCACACCCTTGTGGAGCACCTGTGTTTAGAATAATCGTGACAGAGGTGTTGCTACCTATCCTTACTAATTGTGATCTGTTGGTCAGGAGGTCAGGAACTTAACTGTAGAGGGAAGTGTTGAATTCCAAGGTCTGGAGTTTGATGATGAGTTTAATTAGAATTATAGTTTTAAAAATGGAGCTGTTTTCAATAAACAATAGTCTAGCTTGGGTATCTTTACTGTCCAGATGCTCCAGAAATGAGTTTAGTGCTGTGGAGATGGCATCCACCATACACGTTTCGGAGGAAGGCGAATTGCAGTGGTTTAAAGATGTCTGCGAGGCTGGAGTTTAGGCATGCCATGACCAGCCTCTCGAACTTCATGATGGTAAAAGTCAGAGCTATGGGAATTTGTGGGTTAAGGAGGGTGAAGTGAACTGAGTGAATACCAACTGTAGTTGCTGCTGTCTGAAAGAGGCTGGTAAAGGCTAGTAAATAACAAAAGCTAAATCTGAAAAAAAGAACAATCTGCTGGAGGAACTCAGCAAGATGAAGCATCTGTGAGGTGGGGCGGGGTGGGCAAGAAGGTTTTGGGTGAAAACCCTGCATCAGTTCTCTTCCCATCCATTCACAATCTGTAAAATTCCTCCAGCAGATTATTTGTTGCTCAAGTATCTGCATCTGTAGTCTCTCGTGTACCCTGTCTGGAGAAGATGTAAATGGAAGGAGATAAATGGAGTGGGAGAAAGCAGAACAGAAGAAAGTTAAAAGTTATGTGATGTGAGAATAGCTGATTGTCTGGAATTGTTAAATTTACTGGGGAGACCTAAAGCTGTAATGTGCCAAATTGGAAGATAAAGTGCTGTTCCAAACCAAATTAACAGTTATGTTGAGGAATGAACAGTGACTCAGGATATTCTAGATGTTGTTGTACACTGCGAAAGAGGTAATGTGGTATTTAAAAGCCTTCAGGGAAGATTGTTCGTATTAACATTGAATTTGTATATGACTGAAAGTGATTTTGTCAATCTAAACAAAACTAAACAAAGAAACCTACAATTGTGTGATTTGACTTTGGCAGATTGGAAAACTAAATTAAAATAAATGATGGCTAATTAAAAAAATGTTTAACATTTGGAGAATCAACATAGTTTAAAACAAATATCTGTCCCTTTAAGGTCCAAAACACTGTGAGAAAATCAGATAGGCTTTGCTAACAAAAGATCATATTAAGTTAAAGGAAAAGGCTTATAATGTTGCTAAAACAGTTAAAAGCCTGAAGGATTGGAAAAGCTTAATCTCTTTTCTCCACCTTACCAATTTCTTGGTGCTGTTGTGCTGAATGCTGAAAGAGATATCTAATGAGAAAAAAAGCACAAGATGCTGGCAGAACTCAGCAGGCCAGACAGCATCTATGGGAAGAGGTGGTGACGACGTTTCGGGCCGAACCCCTTCATCAGGAGTGAAGTAACATGGGATGGTCAAGGGGGGATAAGAAATGGAGGGAGGGATAAAGTAAAGAGCTAGGAAGTGATAGCCAGGGTAGCCTCCTACCTGCCGGCATGAACATCCAACTCACAGACCTCCGTTGATATCCCTGCCCCCTCCTTACCCCCATCCCTATCTATTATTTCAGTCTGGTTCTCTTTCTCTCTCTTTTCCCCCCTCACTATAATCTCCCCCCAGCCCTACCTTTCTTTCTCTTTTATTTCCCATAATTCTCCACCTTACCCCTAGCCCATTTCCCTTCAGCCTATCACTTCCCCCACTTCTTATCTCCCCTTGACCATCCCATGTTACTTCACTCCTGATGAAGGGGTTCGGCCCGAAATGTCGTCACTACCTCCTTCCATAGATGCTGTCTGGCCTGCTGAGTTCTGCCAGCATTTTGTGTTTTTATTTATTTCCAGCATCTGCAGATTCACTCGTGTTATCTAATGAGAAATACAGAGTTTAAAATCTTTAATAGATATGTAAAAAGGAAATGACTAGCAAATATAAAAAATGGTCCCATACAGACGACAACACAAAAAATTATAGGGGCCAAAAGGGGGGGGGGGGGAGAGAAATATATCATAGAAAGAGACTTTAACATGAAATGTTATTTCATTCTGCACAGACGCTGTCAGACCTGCTGAGTGTTTCCAGTATTTCCTGCTTTTATTTCTGAACATCACTATTAGTTGGTTTGTAGCAGCAATGTAAAAATGGTTAAATTGATTGTATCACCATACCTGAAGGTTATTCATTTTATAATGATCTTGCAAGTATGTGAGTGATTTGGGAATTAAATTGCAAGAAGCTGTGGATTTAGGGGGCTTTGAGAATAGTTTCAGGATTAAAATCGCCTTGTAACATATCTAGAAAGGGGTTCTCTTTGGGGAACCTTGACATGGGTTTCTGTTACTGAGGCTGTGGAATGACTGACCTCTCATCCTCATTTTTCTGTTGCTGCACGACCTGATATTTGTCCTATGAGACATCTTCTGGTTCTTTGATTTCTTCAGTGTTGGTCCTCTTAATTCCATATTGACAGGAATGGCTGAGTTGTTTGTTGGTTAAATTACACAGTGCACACTTGACTAATATGAAGATTGACATTTTGTTTGCTGTAAAAGTAGAGTTCACCCAGAGAGGTGCAGTCAGCAAAAACTCATTTGGAGCATCCTTATTGTGGTCTTGTGGTCACCACCAATTTCCTTGTCATGGTTTTACTGTGATGCTTGGTGTGTGCAAAATCCTAAGGTCCATGAAAGATGAAAGACAGCAATGGCAAGTTAAGATTGAATGAGTTTTACAACCTGCCATCACACCTGGAATTGATCAGTTTAGCAATCCTTTGATAATCCCATACTCTGAACATTTGACAACATTGTACTCCTTTCCTGTGCACGCTTTTATTTTCAAAGAATGTGAGTTGCAGCAGTGATGTATTCACATTCCCAGTGTGCATACTGCTCCAGGAGCTGAGGTACTGTCAAAGTGAATGAAGTACTGTATTATCTTGTGAGCTACATAAAGCCGTTATTGCAATGTGCACAGAAAACTATGAAATATTTCATATATTGATAGCTATGGATGATTGGCCTTAGTAGATGTTGTTCACAATAAGAAGGACAAATCAAATCTCACAAATAACTGCAGAATCAATCCACTTTCAGTCATTAGCGAAGAGCCAGCAGTATCAATCAGAACTTAATCTAGTCACTAATCCTGTTGTTTTGCCAGGACCATTCTGCTCCAGACCTCATCACAAGTTGGCCCATATGTGGAACAAAGGGCTCACATCTGGAGGTGAGGTGTAAGTGATGGTTCTTGACATCAAGAACCCATTTAACTGAATATGACATCAAGTCACCCTCCTATGAAGTTGATGGACATCAAAGGAAAAACATCCTTGCATTTGGAGTAATAGTTCACACTATGGAAAATGGATGTTTTCATCAGAAGGCAATCATATCAGGATATCAGTAGAGGAGTTCTTAGCCAAATGATCTTTAGCTGCTCAATCAATGATCCTTTTCCTTTGTGTGAGTGGGCCAGTGTTAGAGGGGTCAGGGTTTAGCTCAACAGGCTTAGGTGAGAACAGGCAGTGGATCTAAATAAGTTTCCAATAAGTTTCTGATTCTCCTTAACTACTAGTACTCAGCTAGTGTAGTAAGAAATAATACAGGGTTAGTGGTACGTTCTTCGTGTGACATTATAAGGACATATTATAAACCATAGGAGCAGGATTACAGCCTTCAGCCCGTCGAGCCTGCTCCGTGATTTCATTATGACTCATCATTTTCTTCTCAATCTCATTCTCTTGCCTTCTCGCCATAACCTTTGATGCCCTGACTAATCAGGAACCTGGCAACCTCCACCTGAAGTAAACCCAATGACCAGGCATCCACAGCCGCCTGTGGCAACCAATTCCACAGATTCACTACCCTCTGGCTAACAAAATTCAAAGTTCAAGGTAAGTTTATTATCAAAGTACACATATGTCACCAAAAACAACCCTGACATTCATTTTCTTGCAGGCATACTCAATAGGTCCATGGAATAATAACCATAACATAATCAATGAAAGATCACACCAACTTGGGAGTTCAACTGGTATGCAAAAGATGCCAAACTCTGAAAGTAGAAAAAGAAAGATATATTATTAAATAAATAGCAATAAATATCAAGATAGTTTGGTACTGTGGTATAAAAAAAGCAACTCCATAGGTTGAGAGAACATTTTGTTGGTGGGATAAGTGAAGTTGAGTGAAAGCATCCCCTTTGGTTCAGGAGTCTGATGGTTGAGGGCAATAACTGTTCCCCTGAACCTAGTGGTGTGAGTCTTGAGGCTCCTGTACCACCTTCCTGACGGCAGCAGCAAGAAGAGAGCATAGCCTGGGTGGTGGGGATCCCTGATGATGGATGCTGTTTTCCTGCAACAGCTTGTCATGTAGATGAACTCAATGGTGGCGAGGTTTTACTCATGATGGACTTACCCGTATCCACTACTTTTTGTAGGATTTTCCATTCAATGGCATTAGTGTTCCCATACCTGCTGCATCACAACCTTTTACTCTCTACTACACAGCTACAGAAGTTTGGCAAAGTTTTAGATGTCATGATAAATCTTTACTAACCCTCTCCACTTCTGATCCTCCAATGAGGACTGGCTCATGGACCTCTGGTTTTCTTCTGCTGAAATCAATAATCAGCTCTTTGGTCTTGCTGACATTGAGTAAGAGGTTATAGTTATGGCACCACTAAGCCACATTTTAAATTTCCTTCCTGTATACTGATTCAGCATCTCCTTTGATTCAACCTAGGAAAGTGATGTCATCAGCAAACTAGAATATGGCATTGGAGCTGTGCTTAGCCACATGGTCATAAGTGTAAAGCGAGTAGAGCAGGGGACTAAGTGCACAGCTTTGTGGTGCACCTCTGCTGATGGAAATCATGGAGAAGATGTTGTTGCCAATCTGAATTAACTGGGGCTTGCAAGTAAGGAAACAGTGGATCCAATTGAACCAGTAGGTATTGTCTTAGAGCTTACTGATTAGTTTTGAGAGGATGATAGCATTGAATACCAAGCTGTAGTTGATAAAGAGCATCCTGATGTAGACATCTTTGCTGTCCAGATGTCCTAGAGTTGAGTGAACACTCAATGAGATGGCATCAGCTGTTGCTCCAGTAGGCAAGATCGAAGTCATTTCTCAGGCAAGACTTGATACGTTTCATCACTAACCTCTCAAAACACTTCATCTCTCTGGATGTTAGTGGTCTGGGTGATAGTCATTGTGGCTGGTAACCACGTTCTTCTTAGGCACCTGTATAACTGAAGCCTGCTTGTGCAGGTGTGTACCTCAGAAGTGAGAGGTTAAAGATCTCAGTGAATACTCTAGCCAGCTGATGATCAGCACGGGCCTTTAGACGTGGCCAGGACCCCTGTCTGGCAGGATGCTTTTCATGGGTTCACTCCTCTGAAGGCTGCTTGCATGTTTGCTTCAGAGACTAAAATCACAGAATCACTGGGGGCTTTGGGAGTTTGCGATGGTTCCCCATGTTTTGATGGTCAAAGAAAGGATAGGGAGCTTTGAGATCATCTGAATGTGAAGCCATGTTGTCACCTATGTGCAAACATGAGGAAATCTGCAGATGATGGAAATTCAAACAACAACACACGCAAAATGCTGGTGGAACACAGCAGGCCAGGCAGCATCTATAAAAGAGAAGCGCTGTCGACGTTTCGGGCCGAGACCCTTCGTCAGAACAGCGCTTCTCCTTATAGATGCTGCCTGGCCTGCTGTGTTCCACCAGTATTTTGTGTGTGTTGTTGTCACCTATGTCACTTGATTTACCTTTATAAGAGATGACAATATCCAAGCCCTGCCACACTGTTAAGCATGCTTTGTTGATTCACTTTTAGTTGGGAATTGCCACTTCACCATAAGATGGCTTGTTGTAACTTTCTTAGTCACCAGCCATGCATGCCTCTGATTTCATTCTCAGCAGATAGCAGATCTCATAATTCATCCAGGGCTTCTGACTGGGGAAGACTGAACGATTTTATTGGAACACACCTGTCTACAACTGTTTTAATAAAGTTCGTGAAAGATGAATTCATTCAAATTCACAGATGTGTCCTCTTCATGTCCATTTCATCTAAATGGACATCCCTCAATTCTGAGGCTGTGCCCACTGGTCCTAGATTCCCCACCATAGAAACATTCCTGCCAATATTCAATATTCAATGTTTCAATGATTCTCCCTCACTTCTACATTACAACAAGTAAAGGCCCAAAGCTGTCAATCGCTCTTCATACGATGAGCCTTTCTTTCCTGGAATCATTCTTGTGAACCTCCTCTGAGCCTTCTCCATTGTTAGCACATCCTCTCTTAAATACTGATTACAGTACTCCAAGTAAGGCCTCACAAGTGCCTTGTAAATCATCAGCATTACATCAGTGCTTTTTTATTCTAGTCTTCTCAAAATGAATGCTAACATTGTGTTTGCCTTCCTCAACATTGACTCAATGTGCAAATTAATTTTTAGGGAATCCTATACGTGGACTCCCAAGGCTGCTTGCAACTTGGACTTTTGAATTTTCTTCTGTTTTGAAAATTGTTTATGCTTTTATTCCTTTACCAAAGTGCATGACCATAGACTTCCCGACACTGTATTCCATTTTGCTAAGCTGTCCAAGTCCTTCTGCAGCCTCCTTGCCTCTTCAGCACAACATACACCTCCACCTATCTTCGAATTGTTCACAAACATGGCCACAAATCCATCAATTCTGTCATCCATATCATCGATATACAACTTAAAAACAAATGTTGTCACTCCCCCACTTTTCAACACTAAGGATGCTTCACTTCCTCCACCATCAACACTGCCCTCAACAGCATCTCTTCCATTTTGTATTTGTCTGCCCTCAACCATTATCTCGCCACCCCACCAGGGATCGGGTTCCTATTGTCCTCATCTACTACCGCACCAGCCTCTGTATCCAGCACATAAGTCTCTGCAACTTCCGCCACCCTCCAACAGGATCCCACCACCAAGCACGTCTTCCATCTCATTGTTGTTGCTTCTCATCTCAAAGGAGGCTTTTGCTCGGTTGGAACTAATCTGAAGAACTAATAGGAAATTGTTCAGCCAGTGGAAAACACTCCTGAAACCAGGTCATCCCAACTACAATAATCAAGCAGACCTTGGGACAGATCTTGGGACAGACCTTGCTGACTAATTCCTTGCACCACTGTACATCTGGGTGTTGGACTTCCTAATAAACAGATCTCAAATGGTCAGAATCCATGGGTAATTAATACTGCCTACCAGCACCATCAAGGACATGTATAAAGAAAGGTGCCAGAAACAGGCCAGTAACATGAAGGATCCCACTTGTTCTGCTTATGGACTGATTGCCCCACTCCCATCAGGAAGGAGGCTATGTAGCATCCACGCCAGGACTACCAAACTCAAAAACACTTTCTTTCTTCAAACAGTAAAGCTGGTCAATACTTTCACCCAGTAGCACACCCCTTCACTCCCCCAACCATCACTAATTTAATATTTTCTGTTAGTCACATTATGTACAAACACTCCTGTGCCTAGCGTCACTTTATGGACTTAAATTCATCCTATGTATGTAAGCTACCTAATGTATTTATATTTATTGTATTTTTATTATTGTATTCTTTTATCTTACTTGGTTTTTGTGCTGCATCGGATCTGGAGTAACAATTATTTATTCCTCCTTTTCACTTGTGTAATGGTGATGACATTAAATAATCTTAAATCTTGAGTTTTATAAAATCTCGAGGCAGTATTGTAGATCTTCTTACCTCTGTAACTGAAAATAAATTTATTTCATTGTGACTTGCATCCAAGTTCTGAATTGACTTCTGTGAATGAAGTATATATTAAATTGTCATAGTTATTGGTGTTTAATATGTATTGATGTCATAAAGCAATATTTGAAATGTTCATTTGAATATTTTGCTAAGTTGAGATAAGGTTTCACAAGGGAACAAAACTTTATTTCTAAGTTTAAACAGATGAAAAATATGATAATGAATGTGATGTTTGTTTTGTTATGATGGAAAGTTTGACAGTCAAATAGTAGTTATTTTACTCAACATGATGGGGTGCAAGTGGTTTTTGTGCAGCTTTCCCATATCCTGTCATGTGAATGTCCATTTATTTTTATAAATAGGAATCTTATTAACTATTCAGGTTGTCAGTAATAGCTAAGGGCAGTGCTTCCAGAACATAAGACTAATAATAAAAAAGAAATTCTGTAGATGCTGGATATCCAGAGAGCAACACACACACAAAGTTGGAGGAATGTTGACTACTTATTCCCTCTATAGATTTTGCCTGAACTACTGAGTTCCTCCAGCATTTTGTGTGGTTTGCATAAGATTAGTAAGCTTTCTTTTTAATTGCTTCTATTGCTTTCCCCCCATTAACAACAATATAGTTAATGCCAATGTACTATTTCAGGCTTCCTGGATCTCAGAAATGTGGTATAATATCTTTATCATGGTCCCAAATTTTGCTGTAGGTGCTCATTGACCTCCAATGACGACTATCTAGTAACAAATAAGTTACAAAATTTAAATTCCACCATAATCTCACATCCTTATCTTTATATAATCATCAAGTTCTAAAACCCACTGAAGTATCTGTAATCTACCAATTCTGGTCTCTGATGTTCCGTCCACATTTATTGTTCTCCCTACAATGGCCATGTTTGACCTTAAACAATTGAATTCTCACCCTGAAATTCACTGAATCTGTAACTTTGAAATCAAGACACTCCTTCATCATAGGTTTGAACATCTATCCAAATATCAACTCCTATAATTTTTAGGATTTTATTCTGTCTTCCTAATAGGTATATCTCGTGACGAAAGAACAGGCAAACTATGCTTGTAAGTGCTGGTGTTTAGAAGAATGAGAGGTGATTTAATTGAAGCATATAAGATCACGGGTGATCTTGAGAGTGTGGATATGAAGACACCATTTTCTCTTGTAGACAAACAAAACCCGTTTTAAAAATAGTCACCTTTTTAAGCTGAAAGTGAAGAGTTTCACTTCTCAGAAAATCTTGAATCTTTTGAACTCCTTTCTCATAGAGCAGGGGAGTTGTTACTTCGAACATTTTTAAGGCAGAAGTAGATAGACTTCTCAAATTCAAGGAGGTAATATGTTACTGATGCTGGTAGAAATGTGGAGTTATGCTTGTAATCATATCTGCTGTGATCTTTTTGAAAGTTAAGAGAAAGCTTAAGTCACCTACCCATGCTCCTATTTTTTATTTGTTGGTATTACAGTTTTAGTGGTGTTTATAAAATGCAGGCAGTGACATAAATGATTGAAAAAGAGACTATCACATTAGCTTAGTAAACAGGTTGCATCAGATTTTGGGCTCTGCTAGAGAACAATCACTCAATGTCTCTAAATTGTTCCAGTGCAGTACATGTCCACAGAAGCCCAAAATAATTTTTAAATGTACAAAACTTTTATTTTAATTGTCCTTTTTAACCTTCTATGAATTTATTTGTTATATTGCTGTGTTTTGTGTTTATTTTTCATTTTCTGATCTAATATAATGCTCAACAGTTTATGTGATTAATAAGAGCAAGACAACTAATAATTGATGAGAATGCTATTGATGTTGCCTGAGCATCAGTAATCGTTCCTATGGGATGGTCTCTAAAGAAATTATGGCTGGGCATGTTTGCAATAGAATAATTGATACTTATGTAAAAATAGTAAAGAACATTTAATTTCAATATAATCTGGAAACTTTTTGGCTCGCACAATACGGTGTATTCTGTTTTTCGTATCTTTAGTTGCGCTTTACTGATGCAACTATGGACTTACTTCATCATTTACTTTTCAACCGTTCAGAGAAACAATGGAAATCAAGAATGTTTTACCTAAACTTTAAAACCTAAGAGCAGTTTCTTTGAACACTGGTGTTTCAACTAAAACCTGAATGGAGTCAATTTTCACTCTCTTTTTCCAATCTGATCCATTGCTGCATTTTCACTATCACTTATGACTTGGACATGAGAAGGGTATAACAGGGAATAATCAGAAAAATGAAGCAAGAGCTTTTCTGGTTGTTCTTGAATCACTCCTAGCTTGAAAGCAACATTGTGAAGAAATTTAGGAAAGAATATGGAACAAACCCTCCAGTTGAAATATAAAACTGAATAAAAATATATGGAAATACACTCAAATTACTATTAATATATTCAACTCCAATAAGTTCTTCTAAAATCTTTCTATTTTATTGAATGAGTAATCCTCTGAAAATTATTCTGCTGCTCCCCCTTCCCAATAAACAAATTGGGAATGCTCATTGTGTAATTGTTGGTACCTAAATCTCATTCACAGAAATATGGAATGATAGAGAGCAGGCAAAAGAATGTTCTGATGAACTGTCAGAATTACCAATGCAATCTGGAGAAAATTTGAGGTCAGCATTCCCTGTTTCTTGTGACATTTTCCATATTTAATACTGTTGCTTTGCACTCTAGTTTCACGGACAGAATTATCATGCCACTCTTTAAAAATTGTACAACATCCTCATTAACATCGACAGCGCTTCTCCCTATAGATGCTGCCTGGCCTGCTGTGTTCCACCAGCATTTTGTGTGTGTTGTGTTTGAATTTCCAGCATCTGCAGATTTCCTAGTGTGTGTATTCTCATTAAGCAATGGAAACCACTGTCCTGCAACCACTTAAAGTGTAATAGAGCTTTGACCAGTGACCAATCTGGACATTGAAAGTTTGAGAGGAGGGGATTTCACAGGTCAGAACTGCGCGATAGAGCTTTGACCAGCGACCAGTCTGTGTTTGGGATTGAAAAGCGAATGCAAACTAAGGGAAGGCGGGGACAAGCACATTGTAGCAGCTGTCAATTGAGTATATAGAGCCATAGTGATGATTTTGAGGCTTTAGCTCTTCAAGCCTTGAGTCAGAGATGCCAGGCAGGGTAGTTTAGTTGAATATTCCTCTTGTGGGATGTGGGAAGGCACGGAGACCTCCAGTGTCCCTGATGACTACAACTGCGAGAAGTGCATCCAGCTGCAGCTTCTTACAATCCCTATTGAGTTGGAGCTGGAACTGGCTGAACTCCAGATGGTTTGTGAAGCTGAAGGGGTGATCTTTACACCCAAGGTGCAGGACACTGGAAACTGGATGACAGGAAGGGGAAATGGGTTAAGGGGTCAATGCAGAGTACCCCTGTGGCCACCCTTTCAACAACAGGTATATTACATTGAACACTGTTGGAGGGGTTTGACCTAACAGAGTAAAGTCACAGTGGTTGGGTCTCTGGCACTGAGTCTGCCTCTGTGACTCAGAAGGGAAGGGGGAAGAAGAGGCATGCTGTGGTGATAGGGTATTAATTAGGGAAATGGACAGGAGGTTCTGTGGGCAACAGTGAGATTCTCGGATGGTATGTTGCCTCCTAGGTGCCAGGGCCTGGGTTAACTCAGATCGGGCCCTCAGCATTCTTAAGTAGAAGAGTGAACGGTCAGAGATTGCAGTCCATGTAGGTACCAAATAACATAGGACATTGGTATCTCTTTTAGGGAAGGTGGGACCTGTACAGAAGGGACAGTTTGCACCTGAACTGGAGGGGGACGAATATCCTAGTGGGAAGGTTTTGAGGCTGCATGGTGGGGTTTAAGCTAGAGCTGCAGGGAGATGGGAACCAGAGTGCCAGAACCGTTTGTAAAGAGGTTGGAGAGGGCAGATGTTAGTAAGACCACATAATCAGGAAACAGAAGGTTGAGCAAGGTGCGAATAGTAACCTGAGCCGCATACATTTCAATGCAAGAAGTATCGTAGGAAAAGCGGATGAGCTCAGGGTATGAATCAACACCTGGAATTATGGTGTTGTAACCATTAGTGAGACTTGGTTGCAGGAGGGGAAGGACTGGCAGCTCAATATTCCAGGGTCCTGTTGTGACAGAACCGGAGAGATTAAAGGAGGAGGAGCGGCATTACTAGTCAGGGAAAATATCATGGCGTGGTCGGTGAAGACAGACTAGAAAATTTGACTAGTGAAGCATTATGGGTGGAACTTGGAAATAAGAAAGGTATGACCACGTTAACAGACCACCCAACAATCCTTGGGATTTAGAGGAACCTATTTGTAAAGAGATTGCAGACTGTTGTTGAAGGAACATAAGGTTGTTAGAGTAGATGATTTTAACTTTCCACATATTGTCTGGGAATCTCATACTGTAAAAGGCCTAGATGTGATAGATTTTGACAAATGTGTTCAAGAAAGTTTCCTTCATCAGTACGTAGAAGTCCCAACAAGAGAGCGTGCAGTACTGCTATTCGGGAATGAGACAGGGCATGTGACAGAAGTTTGTGTGAGGGAACATTTTGCATCCAGTGACCACAATGCCATTATTTTGAAAGTAAATATGCGAAGAGATACCTCTGGTCCATGGGTTGAGATTCTAAATTGGAGAAAGGCCAATTTTGACGGTATGAGATGTGATCTGGCAAGTGTGGATTGGGATTTGCTGTTTTCTGGCAAAGGTATACTTGGAAAGTGAGGGGCCTTCAAAAACGTAATTCTGAGAGTACAAAGTTTGTATGGGCCTACCAGAATAAAAGGTAAAGAAAACAAGTGTAGTGAACCTTGTTTTTCAAGAGATATTGAGGCCCTGGTTAGAAAAAAGTGAGGTGAATAGCAGGTATAGACAAGAAGGAACAGATGAGGTGCTCATGGACTACAAGAAATGCAATAGAACACTTAAAGAAATCATGAAGGCTAAAAGAAGGCATGATGTTGCTTCAGCAGACATGGGGAAGGAGCATCCTGGGGTGTTCTACAGGTATGTTAAGAAAAAAAGGATTGCAAGGGACAAAATTGGTCCTCTGGAAGACCAACATGGTAATCCATGTGTGGACCCAAAACAGATGGTGGAGATGTTAACTGCATTCTTTTCATCTGTATTTACTCAGGAGACAGATACAGAGTCTATAGAATTGAGGCAAAGCAGCATCAACTTAATGGACCCTGTACAGATTATAGAGGAGGGGTGTTTATTACCCTGAGATGTTCCATCAGACCCTATGGGAGGCAAGTGCAGAAATTGCTGGGACTCTATGAGAGCTATTTAAAGCATCCTTAGTGACAAGAGAAAACCAGAGGATTGGAAGACAGTCAATGTTGTCCCATCTTTTAAAAAAGGCCTTGAACAGAAACCAGAAAATTATAGGCTGGTGAGTCTGACATTAGTTGTGGGAAAGTTATTGGAAAGTATTCCAAGGGACCGGATGTATAAGTACTTGGATAGACATTGACTGATTAAGCATAGTCACCGTGGCTTTGTACGTGGTAGGTCACGTCTAACCAATCTTACAGAGTTTTTCGAGGAAGTTACCAGGAAAGTAGATGAAAGCAAGGCAGTGGATGTTGTCTACATGGACTTTAACAAGGCATTTGACAAGGTTCCACATGAGAGGTTGGTCAAGAGTGTTCAGTCGCTTGGCATTCACGATGAGGTAGTAAATTGGATTAGACATTGGCTCTGTGGGAAAAGCCAGAGTGGTAGTAGAGGGTTACCTCTCTGACTGGAGGCCTATGACTAGTGGTGTGCCACAGGGATCAGTGTTTACCCTTTGTTGTTTGTCATCTATATCAGTGATCTGGATGATAATATGGTTAACTGGATCGGCACGTTTGCAGATGACACCAAGATTGGGGATGTACTGGACAGTGAGGAAAGCTGTCATGGCTTGCAGAGGGATCGGCATCAGCTGGTAAGTAGGCTAAAATGGTAGATGGAATTTAATTCAACCAAGTGCAAGGTTTTGCATTTTGGCAGGATTAACCAGGGTAGGTCTTACACAGTGAATGGTAGGGTACTGAGGAGTGGTGTAGAACGAAAGGATTTAGGAATACAGGTACATTATTCATTGAAAATAGTGCCACAGGTAGATAGGGTTATAAAGAAAGCTTTTGACATATTGATCTTCATAAGTCAATTTATTGAGTACAGAAGATGGGATGTTATGTTGAAGTTGTATAAGATGTTGTTGAGGCCTAATTTGGAGTACTGTGCGCTGTTTTGGTCACCTACCTAAAGGAAAGATGTAAACAAGGTTGAAAGAGTGCAGAGAAATTTAGAAGGATATTGTCTGGAGGACCTGAATTACAAGGAAAGATTGAATAGGTAAGGACAGTATTCTTTAGAATGTAGAAGATTGAAAGGAGATTTAATAGAGGTATAGAAATTTATGAGGGGTATAGATAGGGTAAATGCAAGCAGTCTTTTTCCACTGAGGTTGGGTGGGACTACAATCAGAAGTCATAGCATAAGGGTGAAAGGTGAGAAGTTTTAGCTGAACATGAGGGTAAACTTCTTCACTCAGAGGGTTGTGAGAGTGTGGAATGAGCTGCCAGCACAAGTGGTCCATGTGAGCTCGATTTCAACATTTAAAAGAAGTTTAGATAGGTACTTGGCTAATAGAGATTTGGAGGCTATAGTCTTGGTGTAGGTTGATAGGAGTAGGCAGTTTAAATTGTTTTGACATGGACTAGATGGGCCGAAGGGCCTGCTTCTGTGCTGTACTTCTCTATGATTCTGTTACACAGTAGTTCTTCCAGGATTACCTCCTTAGTCGTGACAAGGTCATAGTTACAAATTCATGAGTATCAGTAAGACGATCTGTATGTGTTTAAACATAATTACTGCACCTGGTATCACACCAGTGGAACCTTCCAACAACAGCTGTGCTTGTACTGCAGTTTGAAACTACTTCTTACATTAGAAATTCTAAATTCAAGTGAAATACAAGAGATAAATTTTCATAGTATTCCAAATCCAGGAGCCTAAATAAATGTCCTCATCTAATTTTTTCAATCAGTAACTCCTTTGTAGGTTATCTTACCTTTCTGGTTGACAAATGGCCCATGATTTCTGGAATGAATGATTTAGCTTGCAGGTAAATTTTAAGATATTTTGATCCTTCCTCTCTGCTAATGCTGGCAGTTTGAAATGCATTTGCCAAAATTTAGCCACTTAAACAGCAGCATGTCCAGGACCTTTCAGGGTCCCTTGGAAGATTTAGAGGTCCTGAACTTACCAGTAGTTCTGCAGTGCTGCACCTGTCAATTCCCTCTGTTGCTTGACTCAACATGGAATCTAATAGTGGATCCTTGGCTTCTGAAATAACCCAGAAGAAATTGCTTCTTCCATCATGCCCTTTGTCACATCTGAGAAAGAATATTCTGTTGATTTCAAAGTGAGTTGCAGATGAGTGAAGGTATGAGTAAATTACAGTTTAACAAATTATTTAGCTTTAGTTTAACATATTAATTTAAAAAAAATATTTTCATTGTATTCTTTACTTCTAATGTAACAGTTTTTAAATACCTTTGAATGACAAATGATTTTTAAAAAAATACAGGTTCCTCACAGCTTTCACATCAGTCAAAACTTTCAGGTATTGTACATTTAAGGAGCAACACCTCTCCATGACACTGCCTGAGGGTGTACTGCTGCTGCGACCATATCATTGAAATTCTTGATGCTTTGAGCCAGCAAGAATGCTGCTGACGCCACTATTCACACCTACCTGTTTGTCTGGTAAAACCCACCCCTCATCTTCTACACCAGGGGTCGGCAACGTTTACCACTGAAAGAGCCATTATGGACCCATTTCCCACAGAAAAGAAAACACTGGGAGCCACAAAATGAAATAACACTGCATACAACGGGTTTTTTTTGCCTTTATGCTATGTATAAACAAACTATAATGTGTTGCATTTATGAAATTGATGAACTCCTGCAGAGAAAACGAAATTACATTTCTGCATGCAACAAAAACATTTTGAACTCCGAAAAAAAGACGTTGGGTTGAAGGTTACTCCGTAGGTAGCCTACCTTAGATCGAAGAATTAAAAGAATGCGCGCACTGGCGGGTGTCAGGCATTGGCAGTTGTGATGTATATTAATAGCGATAAAAAACACGTTGTAGCGGTGTGCTACACGCAGCGCTAAAATAAAGACTGCAGTCAAAGGTAACTTTATTTGAACTAAACAGCCTTGCTTTAAAGCCTCCCTCAACCCGTCCCCGTGGGCGCGGATGCTCCAAAAGGCACGTACTCACAAACCCCCATAGGCTATCTCCCTTAGCCGGAACGGTAGCTAATTGTGAGCCGGTTCGGTGTCTCCGCAAAGTTTTCATATTGTACAAGATCACCATAATCTTCAAATTTCGAATTACATTTCAAAAGCTAACAAACCACGGGGAGCCGCATCACAGAGATCAAAGAGCCGCATGTGGCTCTGGAGCCGCAGGTTGCCGACCTCTGTTCTACACAATGCTCTGTCCTTTTGAACAACAGAGTGCATCATGTTACTAGGCCTACTTACCTTCACTACATCTCCAAATTAAGCTGGTCCTGTCCTAACTCCAGTGCCTAATGGCAGTTCAAGAGATGGATGGATAATTTCAGAAGGCAGAGGTTGGGTAACAGGGACCCTGACATTTTTCGAACATTCCGCTGGTATGGAGGATCTCTGCAATTTTGTTTTTCATCTTCTTTTCGAATGGTAGAGCAGACTCTGTAGCCTAATTCTGCTCCTACGTCTTATAGTCTTATTTTTTTCTCATTGGGTATAGGAACTGAGTGGAATGAAATTCCCTCAATGCAGATCCAAAGTTATAACTAAAAGATGCAATTTTGAAAAGTTAATCATGCTCAACTTACTAGAAAACAGCTTTAGAAAGAAAGCCTTTCCCTTAGATTGCCTGCATTCAAAGTTGTCTGAAGTAAGTTAGGAAAGGCATTAATCATTTTTGTAATTAATTAAGGATATATCTGTCAACTACTATCTTTCTTCACAAAAATAATTTGATGCATGCTCAGCTTAATCCATATTGACGAAAGTTTTATGAATACCAGCCTTCAAGTTCAACTGCAGCAAATCTTGTTTACTGAAGTTCTTTAGAGTACACATCCACAATGCATCACACTAATCAATCTAAAATCACAGCAGTGTTCTTTTTAGAGATCTGTGCCTTTTACTAAAACTATATGCTTCGCTGGTTGGGAGATTTATTGGGTTCTCATCAATAATATAGCCTCTCAGTGGAATATTTGAGCAGCAAAAAACAAGTCATTCAAAAGAATAATCTTTGATCTACAGTGGCTTTGAATTAATCAATTACTTGCATACTTTGAGAAATATTTACATGCATACTCTGATAATTTTGCACACTATATTAAATTATTTCATTTTTGTGCACAAAACACAATAAAATAAAATAAATATTACTCACAGAATATATAAAATCTCTCAGCACACATTAGATTCAAAGCACATTTTTAACTACCAATGGATAAATCTAGTGATTAAAATGTTACGTTTTATTGCTAACAATGTCAATAATGTTATGGAGCAATTTACCACTCCCAACAAAGAGGCAAGCTCATGAGGTGAACTGGATCCTTAGCACCCTCACCCACCATCTCCCCCTATGGTTGTCCATTAATATCGGACACTGGGCAGATGCTATGTACTAATGCTCAGTGCATTGAAAGGGCAATTTTGCATTTTGATCAAAGGAGCCCAATTTAAATATTTTGTCTATTTCAAGACTTCAACTATAATGATAGAATAGTTTATTTTTACAATTGTTAACTTGTTTCCTCTCTGATTCTTTCAAGAATCAATGGGAGCACAATGAAAATCAAGAACATTATTGTTAACAGGTAGAACAGGTTCTGCATTTTGCCAAATTGATTAGTTCCAATATTTTCTTGAGTATCAGGGATAAAAAAAAATCTGCTAGCTCTTTTTATGTCTTGAGAATCAGAAGAAGAAGAACTAAGGCTTTGAGAATATGGCAGCAGCAGTAGGAAGTGGATGTGAAAGAGGTGATTATGTTGTTAGTCTGCTAGCAGTGGGGATGAAGCTGTCTTTGAGTTTGCTCAACTGGGCTTTCAAGCTCCTTTACATTCTCCTTGAAGATAGAAAAGAGAAAAGAAACTGACCAAGAAAACAGGCATACTTGATGATTCTGTTAGCTTTCTGAAGCACTGTAAATATGAATTGGATGGAAGGAAGTGATGAGCCTGTTATGTACTGGGCTGTGTTTTCCATTTTCTGCAGGTTCTGGAAGTCCAGAGCAGATGCCTTATTCAGCCTGAGACATGACCTGTCAGATCTCTTTCCATAATGTACCTGTAAATGTTCAAGAGTCCTCACAGATGAGCTGAATCTTCTCAGACACTTAAGAAAATACATGCACTGATGTGCTTTCTTGATTTGGATGGAGGAAAAATTCTGCACTTGCTTCTAAGTGCAGTTTTTTATTCCATTTTGCAGCAAGAATCAACATGCAAAGCCAGTGAAGTGATTTCTGATGCTTCTGTATAATATTTACTCACTTCATTTATGACTGGCAAATATGATAAACAATGGTGATTTATATTTGTGACTTATTATCCTTGAATGATTTTACCTCAGCAGAATCCTCCCTTTGAATTCCCTATGTCCTCACCTCAATGAATTCTGAGCAGAGCATGATATTGTCCTCTCTTTCATCCATTTTCACTTACTTGCACATGTCTTTGGCCAGGAAATTTCCCCATCACAATAGACTCCTCTTCTTACTCCAGCTAACACCATTCATTGTCTATATCTTATCGTTGCCCACTATTGTGATAATATCAACTGGGAGTGTATACTCTACCCATTCTTCTCTCCAGATTTATTTCCTGACCAGGTAACCACTAACATTTGCCAAGAAATTTGATTTTACAATGCTCCTTCTTCAGTCAACATACTGACTTTATCCAAAATGGTGTGTGATAGCTGCAGGAAATTACTCAAAGTTTGACTCAGTGATTCGCACTTGAAGTGATTTGAATTTTTCACCTTCAACCATTTTCACCACTAACCATCAATTGGCCCAGATCTCCAAACCAACAGTCCCCTGTGGCCTCCCCACAAGTTTCCCCAAACCAACCATTCTATATTCTCCAGACTCACACGTTAATCCTTCTCGCAGAATTTTCCTTTCAGGCCCTTATTCTCATGCAGATCCCCACCAGCAGACTGTCAGTTCTCTCAGCTATTTGTCTTCATCACTAACCCAATCCCAGATCGCAGTTCTCAGACTGTGGTCTTTGGCCATCTTCCCCAAATTTCACCATTGACTTTTGAAATGGAGATGAATGGAGTGGGGGTTGGAGTTATGATCAAAAGCCCTTTGCAACATCAATTTTGTGTATTCATTTAGATGCTCTAAACAGGGGATCCCAGCCTTTTTTATGTCATGCACCAATAACATTAAACAAATAGCATTCCCCAATTGGGAACTCCTGCCCCAAAGCATATGTGTCATCTTCAACATCTACAGTATATTGCTTTAGTGTTGCTAGTGTGTGAAATCTTCTTGGTTATTTGATTCCAAACACAACGGAAATATGTTTAATTTGGAGATAGCTTGGTGTCAAACCGAAGCATTCTCAGTTTTGAAGATAGTTGTTTTGTGGCTTTGAAACCTGAACTTGTAGATGACTATATATTCTGTGTCCATGTCTCAGTACAGTACTGCTGAACATTTGCATATTGGGAAGATGTAACATTTGGATGTTCAAAATGAACTTCATGGCCACCGATTTGTTGTGAAAAATCTCTGGAGATCATTTGAGTATAAGCAGTCAAGTTCTTTTGATGTCTCAGTCAATATTGCAGCATGACTTTGGACAGCATTCACACTTCACACCTGAAAAATAGACACAACAGTGTCCAATTTCTTTTTTGCTACAGAGGTTCTCTAGCATTCAATAAGCTTGTGGTTTAGCAGCTGTCTTGATTTTGTTAATTATGATCCATTTATTTAGCTAATCACCAGCTAAAATGCTGCTCTGGAAGCTTTTGCTCTCTTTTGGGCAACTATTAAAAGGTCTGCAAAGCAATAAACCTCCTTTGATCATAATAATGAACCTTCTGAAAACTCATTGCTTATTAATATATGCAGGCTTTGACATTAAATTATTGTTATGACACTGAAATCTTGATGCAATATTGATGGTCAAGGATGATTGCATGAATTTGTAGGATTTAATTATTAATAACAAAAATTTTGCATTTGTGAAAGATGAGTTATCATGGGAATTGTAATACATGCCATGACTAAATTATAAATGATTTGTGAAGGTGTTTCTTGCATTTGGGATACAAATAGTTATTCAAAGTCCCCTGTAAATGGTTCAATTTATAAACACAGTTTATTTTTGGTTATTTTTGAGAAGTATCTACTTGGAATACTTCCCACGATCATTTATGGTAACCTCTTCAATTCAAGCATTCTGTTAAAAATGTATAAGTTTAAATTATAATAACTGTTAACAATTGAATCATTTTTATCATATAATATACATTTTAATTACATGTAATTACTTCCAAAGCTCATAAAGTATTTAAAACAGAATCTACATTAGTCATTAAATATATATTACTTTTTATTTACTTTCTTTAACCAAGGTTTAATCTGGTTTAACTAGCCTATGCTTCATGAGACAAAATGACTCCTGGGCAAAATATGTTGCTTTGAATGTAGTGCTAAAGGTGCAGGAGACTGTGCTTCTTCCAGGTTTCTTTTCCAGTCCCTGGTAAATGCATTGCATCTGTTCACTACCCTTCACAATCAACATAGCTTAGATTCTGAATTTCCTCTGATCGATTTTTGGGAAAACGAAGCATTCATGGGATTCTATGCATTGGTGTCAACATCCCATTTAGTTACTCACAAACTATTTCAGATGATTTTGACAATGCTACTCCACCAATTAACTTTATTTCGTGCAATGGTATCTAAGAGCTCTAGGAAAAAAATGATACTTAAACCATGTACTTCAATGTCATTCAAATATGTTTTGATGAATAGTAGTCTTAATTTGGCACTGTAAATATTGTCAAAATTTTTACTGATACTGATTGAATTAAACCAAAATAATACCTTAAGTACTGTACAGAGCTTTAAAAAGTCACCTTCATCTTTTATTTTAAGCGATAATACCGGTAGTTCTTAACATTTTTATTTTAATTGACTGCATATAGGTAGCAACATAATATACCAGGAACAGTGCCAATTCTTCATACACTTCAGAAATCTTTTTCTTTGATTATTCCTTGGGGTTGAGGGTGTGTTGCTTCCATACCAGCTCTGTAGATTCTAAGGAGGCTGATGAGGCTGACGTTAAACTTCCAGATTCTGCCACATATGTGACAGAAGATACTCTATTTCCTATTCTCCAGCTGTTCTATGCTTAGATCCTGATCAAGGCAACCCCATTGTTCCCAGTTCCACCAAATTTTCTATGGTCCTTTCTTTACTTTCATCCATTTTTCTATCTGCTCATGTAGCTAAGTCAGATTTCTTCTATTTAACCTATTATGGAATCTGCTACTAAAACCAATACTTTCCACACGTGTAGAATTTCTCCTTTCTACCTCTTTTTCCTCAGTTCTGCTGAAAGTTGTATCTGCAATTCTTGTGCTGGTTGGACTTGACTGCTTTCATCTCCCTTCTTGCAAGTCTCACAACTTGGAAACTATAAATCCTGCATCCCGCCCTACAATAAATCCTGCTTGCCCACTTATCTATTGCTAACACCTTAACAAATCAACATTAGTCACTATTCTTCAACTGATAAAATTTAAGATATCTGTGCTTTCTTCAGATCTGTCATAATGTTAGTCCATCCCCTGCTAATATCTTCAGGCACATACTCAGTCCTACTCTCGGGTCTTTTAATGTCATTCAGAAGCAAAGCTTTAAGATGCCTCCACAATCAACTTTTAGGAATGAACACAATGCACTCCCCCTTTACAATCATCCCAATCCCTACTAAACTGCTGTACTGTTGCATTCATTTATGGAAGTAGCAACATTGCCTTATTTATTTATCTTTCAGGTTCTGGGTATCACTCGCTGTCCCAGCATACACAAAGTGACTACTTTATTAGGTACACCGGTACATCTGCTCAATAAAACAACAATGTATAAAAGCATGCAGATATGGTCGAGGTTCAGACCAAACATCATAATGGAGAAGAAACTTGATCTAAGTGACATTGATCATGGAATGATTGTTGGTATTAGATGGGATGGTTTGAGTATCTCAGAAACTACTGATTTCCTGGAATTTTCATGTGGAACAGTCTGTACAGTTTACAGAGAATAGTGTTAATTTTTTAATCCAGTGAGTGGCAGTTCTATGGGCAAAAATGAGAGATGGCAAAGGAAAATAGCCAGGCTGGTTCAAGCTGATAGGAAAGCAACAGTAGCTCAAGTAACCACACATTACAACACTGCTGTGCAGAAGAGCATTTCTGAATGAACAATATGTTGAACCTTGAGGTGGACAGACAACAGGAGTAGAAGACCACAAACGTAATAAAGTGGCCACTTTATTAGGTACCTAACAAAGTGGCCACTGAATGTATATCCCAGCAGAATCACCGAAATGTTGCCTGGAATTAAGGATTTCAAGTAGCAGGAGAGACGAGACAGACTGAGTTTGCTTTCTTTGGAGTAGAGAAAACTAAGGGATGAGATGACTGATTTTACAAAATATGAAGAGCATAGATAGGGCAGCGTGTAAGAATCATTTCCTCTTAGCAGAGATGCCTTTGACAAGAAGATATACAATGCCTATAAAAAGTATTCACCACCCCCCCTTTGAAATTTTCATATTTTATTATTTTACAATGTTGAATCACGGTATATTTATTTTGGCTTTTTTGACACTGATCACAGAACAGATCTCTCATGTCAAAATGAAAAGAAATTTCTACAAATTGGTCTAAATTTATTACAATTATTAAACACAATAATTAATTGCGTAAGTATTCACCCTATTCAAGTCAGTATTTAGTAGATGACCTTTGGCAGCAAATACAGCTTGTAACATCTGTATGGATAGGTCTCTATCAGCTTTTCACATCTGGACAATTTTTCACCATTCTTCTTTACAAAACTGCTTAAGCTCTGTCAGATTGCATGAGGATTGTGAATGAACAGCCCTTTTTAAGTCCAACCACAAATTCTCAATTGGATTGTGGTCTGGACTCAGACTTGGCCACTCCAGGACAATAGCTTTGATGTTTTTAAGCCATTCCTGCTAGCTTTGGCTTTATGCTTGGGGTCATTGTCTTACTGGAAAGTAAATCTTCTCCCAAGTCGCAGTTCTCTTGCAGACTTTTGTTGTATTCATTTTACCCTCTGCCTTCACAAGTCTTCCAGGGCCATGAATCATCCCCACAGCATGATACAGCCACCATCATGCTTCACAGTCAGGATGGTGTGTTTTTGTTAATGTGTGATGTTTGGTTTACACCAAACATAGCATGTAGTCAGAAAGCTCAATGTAGGTTTCATCAAAACACAGAACATTCTTTCAGCTGACTTCAGAGTCACCCACATGCCTTCTGGCAATCTCTAGCCAAAATTTCATGTAAGATTTTTTTTCTGAGTCTCAAGATGGCACTTATGGAGTGAGACTGTTTTAGGCTTCGCTCCAATCTTTTTACTTTTTTCTACTTACAAGCACCCCCTAATTGACCTGTTTATACCTATTCTAAAGGGGTTCATACTTATGGAATCTTTTCCAACTGTTTGAGTCGTTTTCAACTTGTTAAAATGTTTAAACCACAAGAACCTAAGGAATCAAAACAGACGAAAGAACCGTTAACTTTGAAAGCAATTGTGAAACTAATGGACGAGAGACTTGAAAAACTGGAGAATAAATTAACCCCAAAGCTTTCTACGCTCGATGAAATTTTAAAGACAGTCGATGCAAAACTTCAATCACTTACACTGGATTCTCAACAACAACAAGCAAGAATTTTAGATCTTGAAGAAGCCGCTCGCCAGAGAGATCACAAAATTGAAACTTTGCAACAACAGCAAGCTTCAATTTCTCAACTGCTGGATCGTTATAAATCTAAAATCACTGATCTTGAAAACCGGTGTCGAAGACAAAATCTCTGGATAATTGGGCTTCCGGAAAATTTTGAGGACGGTGATCTGACTGTAATTTTCTCTAAATTTTTAATGGACGTCTTCGGCTCAGGAGTACTGGATACCCCTCCAATAATCGACCGTGCATATCACATTTCTCGTTTTCAAACAGCTCCAGGTACGAAACCACGACCAGTGATTCTCCAGATTCATTATCCTCATACCAAAGAACGTTTGATTCAGGCTGCCCAGAAAAAGGGTATGATCAGCTTTCAAAATTTCAAATTTCGTATTCTGGAAGACTATAGTCCCGAAGTTTTAAGGGCAAGAATGGCTTTTAAATCGGTTATGTCTGAAATTCATCAGAAAGGCTACAAACAAGCGCTGTTATTTCCAGCACAATTGAGAGTTACTCTCAAAGATGGGACTTATCGCCTGTTCAAATCTCCAGCAGATGCTCAAAGATTCCTTGAAGAATAGTACTTTTTTTACTACGAGTTGACTATTGTAATTTTTCTACTTGTATTAATTTTTTTTCTTCATGCTAATAATTAGTCTATAGATTTGGATCTTTTATAATTTGATGATTTTTATGTGATGACTAACAGTGTATTTCTTACTCATGGTAAAGGTCCTTTTTTTTGGTTTATCCTGAGTTCGTTCTTTTTATATTATTATTCTGTTAATTTTGAAAGTAACTCATTAGGTTTTTCTTTTAAGTACATATACACTTTTTTTTATATTTTTAACACTTAAATATTAAGGGTTTTTAATAAAATACTTTTCTAATATGTCGTTTCTTTTCCCCAAAAGACCTTAGTGCTTGGATACATCACATCTATTTGGATGTGTCTGAATAAGTTTAAGGACTTGCTTTTAAAATACGAATACAACATTATCCATTTATGGGTTTTAACGTTTTAGTTTTTTTTTCTTTTTTTCTTTTAATCCTTCTGTTTTATATATATATAACACTAATTTTATAGTTTAATCTTTGTTATACTAACCCTTTCTTAAAATATGGGTGGTGTGTATCTGTTTTTTACTTTTTTGTTTGAATTGCCGTCTTGAGACATGGGGGTAAAATTAGTATTAGATTGCCTGCTTGCCTCTTTTTGGCTTTTTTTCTGGGATTTTGAGGGTGGAGGGAGGGGGTTCCTTCTTTTCACTGGCTTCACGCTTAGTTTTACTTCATGGGCTGACTCGAAACTACAAAAATGGTTGCAGTGTCATGACTTCCAGTTCCTCCTTGAACTTACTTCCCTCTTCCAGATTCATGAATTCATCTTTTTTTTAACCTTATGTGTTAATTGTAATAAGTACTGGCAATATGGATAAGATTATTAATTTTGTTTCTTGGAATACTAATGGTTTAAATCATCCAATCAAACGGAAAAAAATATTCAAAGTATTCCACAGGATGAATGCTAATATTATCTTTATACAAGAGACTCATGTGAGGAAGGTGGATAGTCAACGTTTTTTAGGTTTTGGAAAGGCCAACAGTATCACTCGAATTCCCAAGCCAAAGTAAAAGGCGTTTCCGTTTTTATAGATTCTTCAACCTCTTTTATACACTATGAAACAATTTCGAACCCACAAGGTAGATTTTTGCTTATTACTGGTTTATTTTTTAATCAAAAAGTTGTTTTAGTTAATGTTTACGCTCCAAACACTGATTGTCCTGAAATTTTTAAGTGTCTATTTACATTCTTTCCCAATTTGAATCAGTACATGCTGATAATGGGTGGGTATTTTAACTGTTGTTTAAACCCTTCGATGGATAGATCTAAGCCCACCCAAGCTCTTCCGAATAAATCAGCCTCTCTTATTAATTCCTTTATGGTTGATTCTGGAATTTCCGAAATTTGGCATTTTTTACATCCCAATGACAAATAATTTTCATACTTTTCTCATGTTTATCATAATTATTCAAGAATTGACTACTTCTTTATTGATCATCATTTACTTACAGATGTTATTGATTGTAAATATGATTCCATTACCATTTCTGATCATGCACCTTTGAAGCTATCTATTAAGACAATGGATTCATCTTCTAATGCTAAATCTTGGAGGTTCAGCTCTATTTTATTGCAGGACTCAGACCTTCTTAATTTTATTAAACAACAAATTGATTTGTTTTTTTCAACAAATTCTACAGAAGAGATCTCTAGTGGAACATTATGGGACACTTTTAAAGCATTTATTCGTGGACAGATTATTTCATACTCTGCTGGAGTTAGGAAATGAACTAATTTTGAAATATTAACATTGTTTGATAAAATTAAAGCAATTGATAAGATTTATTCAGTGACCCCCAGCAAAGAACTTTATAAAGAAAGAGTTGAACTTCAAATGGAGCATAGCTTGTTATTATTCTCTTCGATTGAAAATCAGTTAATTAAATCTAGAACCCAGTTTTATCTACATGGAGATAAATCCGGCAAATTATTGGATAATCAATTGAAAACTGCTTCGGTTAAATGACAAATTACTAAGATTCATAAACGAGATGGCACTTTGACGATTGATCATAAAGAGATAAATAAAGCCTTTCAAGATTTTTATAATTCTTTATATCAATCAGAATTTGTTGAGGATTCTTCTATAATGGATGAATTTTTAAGAAAATTGAATATCCCAAAACTAACAACAGCAGATAGTGTACTTCTAGACGCACCTATTACGGAAACCGAAATAAAAGAGGCTATTTTTTCAATGAATTCGGATAAAGGCTCTGGTCCAGATGGTTATACTGCAGTATTTTTTAAATCCTTTTCCTCTATACTCTCTCCTTGGCTTTGTAAAATTTTTAAAGATGTGTTAACTGTAGGTAAATTACCACAATCTTTCTATGATGCCTCTATTTCTTTAATTCTTAAAAAAAATAAAGACCCCACTGAATGTGCATCCTATCGGCCTATATTTTTGCTGAATACGGACTCTAAGATTTTTAGTAAAATTTTGACCACTAGATTAGAAAATATATTACCTCAAATTATCTCTGAAGATCAGACTGGATTTATTAAAAATCGTTATTCATCTTTTAACATCAGAAAATTAATTATTATTATTTATACTCCTTCATCCAAAATACTAGAATGTGTCATTTCCTTAGATGCTGAAAAAGTGTTTGATAGAGTTGAATGGCCATATTTATTTAATACGTTGCAGCATTTTAATTTTAGTTCGAAATTTATATCATGGATTAAACCTTTGGCTTCGGTTTTTACCAATAATCAAAGATCTCCTTTTTTTCAGTTATTCCGTGGTACAAGGCAAGGCTGTCCTTTAAGTCCTTTACTATTTGACATTGTTTTGGAACCTTTAGCTATTGCCATTCGTGAATCACCTAATATTTTGGGTATTACCCATGGGGAAGGAACTTATGTTATCATTATATGCTGATGATTTGTTACTATACATATCTGACCCTGAGAGATCTATTCCTGCTATTTCCTCCTTGCTTGCTCAGTTTAGTAGCTTTTCTAGTTACAAACTGAATTTTAATAAGAGTGAATTACTTTCATTAAATATGCAAGTTCCAATTTATAAACACTTACCATTTAAAGTTGTCACAGATCATTTTACTTATTTGGGTATTAAAATTACCAAGAAACATAAGGATTTGTTTAAAGTTAATTTTTTACCTTTAATTGACCAAATTAAGCAACTTGTTACTAGGTGGTCCCCATTATCTTTGTCATTGGTTGGTCGAATTATTGCTATTAAGATGATGGTGTTACTCAAAATTTTATATTTATTCCAAGCATTACCAATTTTTATTCCTAAATCTTTTTTTGATATTATTGACTCTAAAATATCCTCTTATGGGTGGCAGAATAAAAATCCTAGACTAAGCAAAAAATATTTACAGAAGCCTGAGAAGGAGGGTGGTTTGGCTTTGCCAAACCTGAGATTTTACTATTGGGCAGTTAATATTCGATATTTAATATTTTGGACTCAAGAATCGATTATAGCATCTTGCCCACAATGGGTAAATTTGGAATGTAAATCTGTACAAGACTTTTCACTGTTTTCAACTTTAGGATCTTCACTTCCTTTTTCTTTATCTAAATTGAATAAACAAATAACTAATCCCAATAGTTAAACATACATAGCGAATATGGTTTCAATTTTGTAAATTTTTTGGCTTGAAAAAGTTTAACTTATCAAGCCCTATTATATCTAACTTTTTTTTTCGGCCCTCTTTTATGGATCAAGCCTTTGTATTATGGAAAACAAAAGGTATAACATGTTTTTGGGATCTATTTTTAGATAATAGTTCTATGTCCTTTGAACAGCTATCTAATAAATATAATTTACCTAAAACTCATTTTTTAGATATTTGCAAGTTAGAAATTTCTTGAATAATATGTTAGTCTTTTCCAAAATTATGTTCAATGGACATAATGGAAATTTTTTTTAGCTCTGAATCCTTGCCAGAAGGGTTTAGTAGCCACCATTTATAATATGATCATGAAAATACAGCCAGAAGTATCAGAAAAAATTAAAAAGTAATGAGAAAAAGAACTTCATTGTCGTATACCCACTGAGCAGTGGGAGAAAATTTTACAATTAGTCAATTCATCTTCTATTTGTGCTAAACATGCCCTAATACAATTTAAGGTTGTACATAGGGCTCATATGTCCAAGGATAAACTTGCTCGATTTTATTCTTATATTAATCCAACCTGTGACAGATGTCATTCTGAAGTTGCTTCATTGACCCACATGTTTTGGTTTTGCCCTTGTTTGCAAAATTATTGGAAAGATATTTTCGGTATTATTTCAACAGTTCTGAATATCAAATTGCAACCGCATCCTATTACTGCAATTTTCGGTTTACCAATGGTGGATAATATTGTTTATCCCCCTCAGCTCGACGGATGATTGCATTTGTTACATTAATGGCTAGAAGATCTATCCTATTGAACTGGAAAGAAATTAATCCTCCAACTATATTTTAATGGTTTTCTCAAACTATCTCTTGTTTGAGCTTCGAAAAAATTAGAAGTGTTGTCTTTGATCCTTCAGTTAAATTTGAAGAAACTTGGAGACCATTTATTCAACATTTTCATATAAGTTAAACTGACTTTTCCTAAACCCTGCTTCTATTATCCTTAATTATTTGGATGGAGGTGCGGAGTTATTGACGCTACTGTGTATATTTGACATTATGCAATGGCCCATGTTGGTTAGGTTTTTTTTTCTTTTCTTTTTTGGGGATTTTTTTTCTTATTTACTCCTTTTTTTGTAATTACTATGAGTTTGGGAAGTTATGTATGGATTATCATCTATTTGAATGTATACTTAACCTATTAATTATGTACTCTCAAACTCTCTGTATTCATGTTTCATTTATGTTTGTTTAAAACTAATAAAAAGATTTTTTTTAAAGATTTTTTTTAACAACAGTGGCTTTCTCTTTGCCACGCTGCCATAAATCTGTGACTGGTGAAGCACCCAGAGAGCAGTTGTTTTATGTGCAGTCTCTCTGATCTCAGCCACTGAAGCTTGTAACTCCTCTAGAATTGTTATCGGTCTCTTGGTGGCCTCCCTCACTAGTTCCCTTCTAGCACAGTCACTCAGTTTTGAGGATGGGTTGCTCTAGGCAGATTTACAGCTATGCCATATTTTTTCCATTTCTTGATAATTACTTAATTGTATTCCAAATTATACTCGGTGACTTGGAAGTTTCCTTGTATCTATCTCTTGACTTGTACTTTTCAATAGCCTTTTCGCAGAGTTGCTTGGAGTGTTCTTTTGCCTTCGTGATGTAGTGTTTTACCAGGATACTGACTCAGCAGCAATTGGGCCTTCCAAATAAAGGTATATTTTACTACAATCAATCGAAACACTTAGACTGCACTCAGGTGATCTCTATTTAACTAATTATGTGACTTCTAAAACCAATTAGCTACACCAGTGATGATTTGGTGTGGCATATTAAAGGACTTGAATACTGATGCAATCAATTATTTTGTGTTTTATATTTGTAATCAATTTAGATCACTTTGTAGAGATCTGTTTTCACTTCAACACCAATGAGTCTTTTTCTGTTGATCAGTGTCAAAAAAAGCCAAATTAAATCCCCTGTGATTCAATTTTGTAAAATGATAAAACATGAAATCTTCAAGGGGTGGGGTGAGGGGGGGTGGATACTTTTTTTGACACAGTAGCTTTAAGGAAGGAATAAGAATTTTAAATGAGAGTATGGAGAAGATTTTTTTCACCTGAAGAGTGAATGAAACCTGTAATTCACAACATAAAGGGATGATGGGGGTAGGTACTCTCTGAACATTCAGGAAGAATTTAGCCGACGATTTGAAATGCCATGGCATAGAAGGCTACATGCTGACTATTGGAAAATGGAATTAGTTCAATGATTTGACGTCCAACAGGGATTCAGTGTGCAGAAGGGCCCATTCCTTGCTGTATGTACATTTTCCAAATGAAGCAGATTTACCATGCAGTGCTGTTTGATGGGATAATTACAACACTTGACTGACTGTTCTGTTCAGTTTCATTGTCAAAAGTTGAATAACAGATATTATCTCTGTATTCTTCACATTTTAATGAATATACTTAACCATGTGAAAAATCAAATGCCGCTTTGCCAAGATGGAAAATTCAAATATGACTGATGTATTTGTGCTTATATTAAGATTATTTTGTGTACTATGAAATCGTCATATGTTCAAACTCGGAAACCCTAAAAATATCCACCCCTCCTATTTAGTCATTTAAATAGAATTAAGATCCATATAGTCATTGTTCTGAAGCAGCAGTTTTTCATAAATATGTTATCCCACTGTTTTTACAATGAAGAGAAATTGCATTTTTTTACATGAATACCAAAAATAATGACAAAATTCATATTAGGAAATACTGATTGTTTTGATGCAGTGAAGCAGACTTCTGAATTGAACAGGTTTATCTAAATTGGCATTTCACCATTGTCTAGAAATGTTCATATAGATTCATTGACGTATTGTCCATGAGAATAGGCTGTTGTACCATCTTGAACTGTTTTAATTTTTTTTTACAGCTAAATAGCTCACTTGGCTATTTCAGAAGATAGTTAAGAGTCAATTAGCACCGCATTTTTTTTTACTTCCCAAAGGACGTAAGTGAACTGGATAGGACTTTTATGCTAATCCACTGATTTCATATATTACTAGTAATGTTTCTAATTCCAGATTTATTAAGTGAATTGAATTTAAATTTCTCAGCTATGTTGCTGGATTTTAACTAATCTCCCTATTTATCAAGACTTCTGAATTACTAGTCCAGTAATGTAGCTATTTTACTATTGTTCCCTATTAAATGTTTTTTTGCCTTGCAAAACAATGTCTGATACGGTAATAAATTCATTCACTCTTGAGTATTAGTAATGCTGATGATGCTGTCCATAAGTAGAATCTCTGTCAAATGGCCCTGACAGTCAGCATTAATTTGAGGAGCTGGTATAGTTCCATACATAAATTTAATGCTTCTTTCTGGATTAATCAACAGTCCATGCATTCACTGAGCATTTATCTGGACTGTTTCACTACTTGAAATTGAAATAACAATCCAATGCAAGGTGTTGGAACAGATTAAAAAAAGAACTGTTTGCTGAGGAGGAAAGATGAAGAAGTGAATATATGTGTACCGGAAAATCAGGTGAGCATGAGTTTATAATTGACAATAATAAAACAGAAAGTGCTAGAATTAATCAGCGGGTTAAGCTTCCTTCCTTTGGAAGGAAAAGCAGACTTAACATCAGAAAATAATTTTCATCCCTCACTGATGCTCAAATCTGAATTTGAAATATCCAGGTGTGATCTTTGAACCTTGAAAATAATTTTTACTAGTGATCTAAGTAATTTTGTGTTTGGTTATGGTGTTAGAAACGTTAGGCAGAGTCATGACCGAAAGAAAATTGTTGTTTCTAATGTTGGATTATCATATGGATGCATATCTAATGCTTAATATAGGCACAGAACCTTCAATTGTTTTCAGTTCCTATTCTTATAACTCAGAGCCAGTAGGGAGATGTATAGGGAATTGATACTGGCAATTACTTTTACAGTTTTGCACAAATGCAGGCTGTGTTCCGTATGTTGTTCATAAATAGTGATGGACAATAAGTACTGGCCTTGCCAGTAATACCAGATTCATGATTTCCTAGAAAATGGCCAGTATCAATTGAGAGGTCAATTGGCTGAACCTGGTTGAAGGGAAAAGAACAAATTGTGGGAGGCTTTTAAGAGTGTGATAGCAAAACCACTGGAGCAGCTTGAAGGGTGAAGGGGTAAATCTGGCAAGTTCAGCAAACCTTCATGACACGGAATATTGAGGCTCTGGTCAAAAAAAAGAAGGAAGCATTCATTAGGTTTAGGAGGTTGGGGATGAGTGAATCCCTTAATGACTATAAAAAGGTTAAAAATACACTTGAAGTGAATCAGGATGATACGAGGGTATGAGGTGGATATGGCAGGTAAGTTTACGGAAAATTCCAAAAAGTTCTACTGCAATATAAAGAGCAAAAGCTAGTTAGGGAGAGAGTTGGTCCCCTTAGAGATCAACAGACTCACTTATGTCTTGAGTTGCAGTAGATGGGTGGGAGTTTTTTTCTTTTTCGTGTTTACTGAGTGGAAAATAATGGTTACACAAAAGCTGAGAGAAGCAAATGGAGATGTTTTGGAGGATATTCATACTGCCTTGGACAGAGGTGTTTGCAGCCTTGTATATTAAGGTGGATAAATCCCCAGGGCCTGACCAAGTGCAAACTTAAATCCTGTGGAAGGCCAGAGAAGAAATTGTGTAGGCCTTTGTCGAGATATTTTTGTCATTATTAGTGAAGTTCCCAAAGATTGGAAGGTGGCTTATAAGCACAAAAGATTCTGCTGGAAATCCAGAAGACTTATGAAGATGTTGTCAAGGCTAGAGGGTATGAGTTAGAGGGAGAGGTTAGCCAGGCTAGTTCTTTATACCGTGGAACATGAGGGAGAATGAGATATGATTTTATAGAAATGATTAAAATTGTGAGCCATATAGATAAGGTGAATGATAAGCCATTTTCCAGAGTTGGGGAGTCCGAAATGATGAGGCATAGATTTAGGGTGAGAGGGGAAAGAGTTCAAAGTGGCCTTTTTTTTCTCAGAGAGTGGTGAGTATATGGAACACGCCATCAGAGGAAGTGGTTGAGACAAATGCAATATCATTAAAGAAGCCCCTGGATAGCTACATGGAGGAGAGAGATATAGGCTGACTGCAGGAAATTGGGGTGCCTGACTGGACATCACTGTTAACATAAACTCATTGTATCTGTGTTAAATTGCTCTATGCTTCCATCATGATTTTCTGTGTCATGAAACTACATAATTTGCATGAGAATTAAGAAAGGTGAGTTGAAAATTATCAATTCTGATTAAATTTATTTTATTTTTTCACATAAACTCTATGAGAGTAGATTTTATGCCATAGCTTAAATTTCTTAGTGGTGATTTCTAAATTATGTAGGGGTGAATTCCATTATATAAATGACTGTCCCTGTGAGGGTCACTTGTGTATTACTTCTTAGGCTTCTTAGGATCAGAGGTGGAGAGGGCCAGTAACTTTAATTTCTTGGGTGTCACTATATCAGAGAGCCTTTTCTGGACCCATCATATAAATCTAATTGCAAAGAAAGCACAACACAGCCTCTACTTCCTCAGGAATCTGTGGAGATTTAGCATGTCATCAAATACCTTGACAAACCTCTATAGATGTACGGTGGAAAGTGTATTGACTGGCTGCATTACGGCCTGGTATGGGAACACCAATGACTTTGCAGGAAAGGTAGTGGATTCAGCTCAGTACATCACAGGTAAAACCCTCTGAACCATTGAGCGCATCTACAGGAAATTCTGTCATAGAAAAGATCCTCATCACCCAGGGCATGCTCTTTTTTCGCTCCACCCATCAGGTCGAAAGTACAAGTGCCTCAGGATTCACACTACCAGGTTCAAGAACAGTTACTACCCATCAACCATCAGGCTCTTGAACAAATGGGGATAACTAACTTATTCTGTTTCTGGTGTTCCCACAGCCAGTGACTCTCTTTAAGGACTCTTTATCTTGTTATTTCATGCTCTCATTATTTATTGCTATTTATTCATATTTGCATTTGCACAGTTTGTTGATTCTGTTTACAGTTATTGTTCCTAAGATTTACTAAGTATGCCCACAGGAAAATGAATCTCAGGGCTGTATGTGGTGACATGTATGTACTCTGATAATAAATTATGCTTTACACTTTGAGCTTTAGGCCATGCAGCAACTTATCTAATGGAATAATAAAATCTAAGGCTCATCGATTCCTCCTTTAACTACAGCATGTTATTTTTTCAAAGATCTCCCATGAATTTATCAAACGTGATTTCCATTTCATAATGTATTAAGAAATATCTCTGATTACCTTGAACTTTTCCAAACCCTTCCTGTAATAATAGTTTCTCATATCTTCGTTATTTTGGATCTGAAGCTGACTGCCCAATAACTTACTGGATAGTCTCCCAATTCTGAATAAAGGAATTATTTTGCTAATTTAAGTTAGGGAATTTTAGATGCTTCAACTACTTCCAAGCTACTTCTTTAAAGAACTGAGGATGAACTCCATTAAGGTAGAGATATTTGTCATCCTGAGGCAAATGTTTGCCAGTTAGCTCAGTGCCGCTTTGTTATTGATTCTAATTTCATGATATTCTGCCTTTCTTAGCATTTCTGATTTACGGCTATTTCTGTAATTTTAACTATGTTCTCTATTGTGAAGGCTGTCACAAAATAGCTGTTTAATTCATCTTTTCATTTTATTATTTTTTATTTTTAACTTCTAATCACATTCCTTTGGACCAATGCTCCCTTTGTTGCCTGTTTTAAAGTATCTATAAAAACTCATTGCATGTGAGTTTTCTTTGTTTTCCATTCTCATTAAATTTGATTCAATCTTTGCTCTCTGTAGTGACCACTCTTCCAACTCGCCACCTGTCTTTGCACAATTATATGTTTCCTCTTTTTCTTAGTTGATCACCAATGTAAGGGTTCTACCTGCTAAAGCCTACTTAGCTGAACAATGCTGAATATGGCTGTAGTTCTCCCTGTAGATTTGAAATGAACACAAGAAAGATGGTGCAAGGCAGGAATGTCACTTTGTACATATTGATATTGTGGATGAGAGGACTATGTGCGTATTGTAACGAGGTTGCAGAGCATTCATGAATTGCAGGTGGCAGAAACTGACTGACATAATCATTACCTAACTTAATCTACCCATGCCAACGCGTGGTGTTAGAAGAAATTCCATATTCAGTGAGTATCCTGACTCATTCAATTGGTGCTGACAAATGTAGCCTTGCAGCACACACTCAGCAGCATCAGCTGCCCTCTCACACTTCACCGTTCACTGCATGTATACAGATCTCCAAATATGGCAGCTTCAATATGTTCTTTAATGCATTCCTCACAGCTCCTTAACAATGTCCACAGCTTATCTCAAATGTAGACATACTGTATACCTGAACAGCAATTACGTAGATTGATAGGAACTTCACCTATGTCGGTACCAGCAAGAGTTCAAAGTAAATCTGTATTTCAAAGTGCTGTGAATTCCAGTTAATTGGGACATAATGAGACCAGTACATTTTGGCCCAATTAAGCAAAGTTTCATGGAAATAGTTAGAATAGTGTTTAAAAAAAGACAAACTAAGTGACAAGTTATGTATTTAAATGAAATACAAAACAAATTAGAATACTACTATAAAATTGTATATTAGTTTCTAATAGTTATCGATAAGGATATTGGGGCTTTCTGAAGCTGAGGATGTTAGAAGTGAGAAATTAATGCACTAGCCCTGAATAAAATGACAATGTAATTCTCCGTGTATACCGAGTCTTCACTGACTGAGAACAAAGTGCTAGAGGAAATCAGCAAGTTTAGTAGCATCCATAGAGGGGAATGAACAGACTCTTTATCAGGATCAGTGTGCAGAATATGTTGTGTCTGTGCAACTACATACGTATCAGTTAAATAAAAGCACACACGAGAGATGGCTTTAATTGATGTATTTACATTGCAGCAAAAGTGAGAGAGCGATCAATGCACATGCGTCGACAACAGATCAATATGTAGTTTTAGGAGGGGAAGGTCATTGCTCTAAAATAAATAGATCTATTTATTACACTTCCTCCCCCTTTTAAATTAATGCAACATTAGACTGTGCAGTGCGTGTACAAACATTCAGTTTCCCTTTCATAAACCTATATTCCAAATAGACATGCTTTCCCAGTAATAGTCCATAACCACCTTCACAGTTCTAAAGATTCAGTCTTTTGGGTGATGCTCTGCTCTTTCAGGATAGCATGAAATGGCATCAGGCTTGGAAGATGTCTTTTCTAAGACAGTGTTCTCTGTTGCCTGTGTCACGTTGCTGTCAGTGACATGATTATCACTGCGAGGTAAGTCCAGTGGCATTAATGTGTCCATCTTGTTGGATGCAATTAACTCAGGTGTGTTCTTCAGTTGAACGTCCAGTATCTAGTCCACATGGTGTCTCCATGTGTGATCTTCAACTTATATTGCGCACATCAATGGTCCAGTTCTTGCAGCTATCCTACTGGGTGACCATGTCTTCTCGGTAATCACACACTAGGACTGCTTGCCCAATCTCAAAGCTCCTTGCTCCTTTACTTGGCAACTGTGTTGGACTGTTTATTCTGCAATTCCCTCCATAGGTCTGGTTTCAGGATGTTTATTCGAGATCTCAGATTCCTGCTTACAAACAGCATTACAGATGTTTGATTTGTCGTTGCATGAACAGAGCTCCGATACATAAAAAGGAAATCGTCCACCTTGTTCTGTAGAGAAATGTCCTCTTTCTCCATAGCTTTAATGGACCTCTTGAATGTTTGGATAAACCTTTCAGCTAGCCCATTTGTCAGCTGATTTGAAATGTCTGATGCCTTTTTTCTTCTGAAACAGTCAGAATTCTTCTGACGTGTATTTGGTCTGTTGTCACATGCAATTTTTTCTGGTAAGCCATTTCTGGTGAAGGTGGTCCTTAGAGCAGAGACAGTCTTTGCTGAGGTGGTTGACTTCATTGATATAACCACCAGCCACTTTGAATGAACATCCATGAATGGCCCACCAAAGTCAATATGTATTCTTTGCCATGGTGACAATGGCCACCCCCACAGGTGTAATGGTGCCTATAGGGGTGCATTTTGAACTTTCTGGCATCTTGTACAGCTTTTGGCCAAGTGTTCAATCTGTTTATCTATTTTCGGCCACCGCACATTGCTCAGGGCAAGACTTTTCATCTTGACTGTGGCCTTCATGCAGATTCTCTAACACTGGTGCACAGTTTAGCGAGGACCACAATATGAGCTCCACTCATCAGCATTCTTTGACATACCAACAGTTGGTCTTATCTCACTGAGAACTCTGGAAACATAAGGTTACCATGAGCTGGCCATCCTCGCGTGGTGATTTCACTGACTTTTGGCAATGTCAAGTCATTCCTTGTTTCCCTTTGTATTTTAGAGCTTGTTACTGGCAAATGATCCACCAACGCTGTGTGGAACACTTCTGCTGGGTCACAGTATGAAAACTTCTCGTCTTCAGTTGCCAACAGTGGCAGAGTGGCAGAGCATTAGTAGCTGACCAGTCAATTTGCAGAGAGACCAAGCTCCGCACAGGTGGGGGAGAAGAGTTTAAAAAAGGAGTGATTTGCGGGTTTTGGCGCAGCAAATGTTGGCTCCCTGAGGAACTCAAGCTCAAAGTTGATGACCTGGAATCTGACCTTCAAATACTGCAGTACTTCAGGGAAGGGGGGAGTTATCTGGGTTCTCTGTAGCCACACCCGTTAGAAAAGGTGCCTCAAATTCAGTCTGTGGTCAGGGATAAGAGGGTGTGACTGTGAGTGAGGTGGGTAGTGGGATCCAAGACACAGTGCCAGAGGAGCCTCAGCCCTTGAGCTTGTCCAACAGGTCTGACATTCTTGCTCCCTGTGTGGATGAGAGTGGGGGCTGTAGGAAGGGTGAACAACCTAACTGTGACTTCGAGGTTCAAGGAGCCATTCAAGAGGGGGGAGAGAAGAAAATGTAGTGGTAATTAGGGATAGTATAGTCAGGGGAATAGACAAGAGTTTTTTGCTGTGAGGATAGAGCTGGAAGGCTGTGTTGCCTGCCTGGTGCCTGGGTTTGGGACATCTCATCTGACCTGTAGAGGAATTTACAGTGAGAGGGGAAAGATCCAGTTGCCGTGGTCCATGTGGGTACCAACGGCATAGGTAGAATGAGGAAAGAGGTTCTGCTGAATTTGAGCAGCTAGGGACTAATTTAAAAAGCAGTACCAAAAAGGTGGTATTCTCAGGATTACTCTTTGAGCCATGTGCAAATTGGCATAGGGTCAAGAAGATTAAAGAGTTAAATGCATGGCTCAAGTATTGGTGTGGAAGAAGTGGGTTTGAATTCATGGGACATTGGCACCAGTATTGGGGAAGGAGGGAGTTGTACCAATGAGACAGGCTCCACCTGAACTGTGAAGGGACCTGGTTCCTAGCGAAATACATGACTGGGGCTGCGGATAGGGTTTTAAACTAAATAGTAGGGGGTGGGTTCAACAGATTGGAGAAGTATGGATAAAGTAAACCAGAAAAGTGTGGCTAAAGATATAGTAAAAGGAAAAGATAAAAAAGAAAAAAGTAAGAGTGGAGTAAAGAAAAGTCAAGTGAAGAGTAAAAGATTACAAGATTTTAAAAGTACAGTGAGTGTATGGCACTTTATTTGAATGCCCGTAGTATTCGAAACAAGGGTCAGTGAACTTGTGGCACAAATCAGTATAAAGAAATATGATTTAGTAGCCATTACAGACATGGTTTCAGTATAGAGAGGATTGGGAATTAAATATCCAAGAATATCAGGTAATAGGGAAGGATAGGCAGGAAGGTAAGGGAGGTGGGGTATGCATAGAGTTGGGGTTGATGTATTAGCATGGATAAAGGATTGGTTAATTAATAGAAAGCAAAGAGTTGGGATACATGGGTGACAATCAGTGGTGAGTGGCGTGCCGCAAGGATCGGTGCTGGGCCCGCAACTGTTCATGACAAAGATTAACAATCTGGAAGAAGGGACCAAGTGTAGTGTATCTATGTTTGTTGACAGTACTAAATTGAGTGGAAAAGCAAATTGTGCAGAATATACAGAGAGTCTGCAGAGAGATATAGATAGGTTCGGTGAGTGGGCAAGGATCTGGCAGATGGAGTACAATGTTGGTAAATGTGAGATCATCCACTTGGGAAGGAAAAATGAAAGAGCAGATTATTATTTAAATGGTTAAAAATGCAGCATGTTGCTGTGCAGAGGACTTGGGAGTGCATGTGCATGGTCTGCAGCTGTTTATGCATAGCGGGGGGTGCTGGGGAGGGGTTTTGGGGTTCTAACATTTAACTGTCATTCATTCTTTGGGGCACTCCTCTGTTTTCGTGGATGTTTGCAAAGAACATTAATTTCAGGATGTATATTGTATACATTTCTCTGACATTAAATGTACCTATTGAATTACAAAAGGTTGGTTTGCAGGTGCAGCAGGCTATCAAGGAAAATGGAATGTTGCCCTTCATTGGTAGAGGGATTGAATTTAAGAGCAGTGAGGTTATGTTGCAACTGTACAGGGTCCTGGCGAGGCCACAACTGGAGAATGTGATATACTGGCTTTGGAGGTGGTGCAGAGAAGGTTCACCAGGTTGATTCCAGAGATGAGAGGATTAGATTATGAGCTGAGATTGAGTCGCCTGTTACTGTACTCGCTTGAATTCAGAAGAATGAGGGGAGATCTTAGAGAAGTATATAAAATTATCAAAGGGATAGACAAGATAGAGTCTGGAAAGTTGTTTCCACTGGTAGGTGAGACTAGAACTAGGGGACATAGGCTCCTGATTCGAGGGAGTAGATTTAGGGTGGAGTAAGGAGCAACTGCTTTTCCCAGAGAATGGTGAATCTGTGGCATTCCCTGCCCAATGAAGTAGTGGAGGCTACCTCAGTAAATATATTTAAGACAAGGTTGGATAGACTTTTGCATAATAGGAGAAATAAGGGTTATGGGGAAAAGGTAGGTAGGTGGAGATGAGTCCATGGCCAGATCAGCCACAATCTTATTGAATTGCTCGTCGGGCCAGATGACCTACTCCTGCTCCTATTTCTTATGTTCTTCTGTTCTTATGTAAGACATGACAAGCCATCCGCGTTGCTGTTGTTTGGTACCCTTGAGCTCTGTGTCATAAGAGTGGGCTCCTAAGAACAATGCCCGACTTTGTAATTGGGTAGCAGTCATCACCTGGGGTTGAAAATGGACACAAGGGGCTGGTGATCTGTCACTTGCATAGACTTTTGGCTGTAGAGGTTATGTGGAACTTCTTCAATCCCCCTACTAGGCTAAGGGCCTCTCAGTCAATCTGTTCATAGTTGTGCTCTGCGCACAACAGTGATCTTGACACAAATGCAATTGGACATTCAG